>NC_085031.1:14275689-14315689 GCF_963692335.1 Osmerus eperlanus
TACACACACACTGTACACCCACACACTCTCTCTCACACACACACACACACACACTGTACACCCACACACTCTCTCACACACACACTGTACACCCACACACTCTCTCACACACACACTGTACTCCCACACTCTCTCTCTCACACACACACACACTGTACACCCACACACTCTCACACACACACACACACTGTACACCCACACACTCTCTCACACACATACTGTACACCCACACACTCTCTCACACACACACTGTACTCCCACACTCTCTCTCTCTCACACACACACATGCATACACACACAGCCTTTTCCTGCCCCTTTCATTCCATTCCCCTGAAGCTGAACGGAGCAGGAACCATTGAGAGGCATGTGAGGCTGTGCCAGTCGTGGTCTACCTGCAAATACAGAAATCCAACCTCCACAGATCCACTCTGCTAAGAGCTAGAAATATCCTTGCCAACCTACACATCCTCCAGTGTCCCTAGAGGGTGTGTGTGTGTGTGTGTGCGCGTGTGTGTGTGGTGGGGGTGGAGAGCGCAAATAGACAATTTTCCACTCATTATGATAATTCAACTCTCCTTTATATACCAAACGAAGAATAAATCTGGTGGTTTCAAAGGTGTGAATTACGTATATAGGCTGGAAAGCATAGTATCATTGCAGGTTAACTCCTGACTTAATGCGTGTCTTAAGAATAGATGTGTATCAGCAGCCATCAATCAGCCAGGCGATAGGCATCTCTAACAGCGTATTAGGTGACTCCTTTCTCCAAATAACCACCTATGTAAGCCAATCAGAGGCCTGGATTGAGCCAGGTCCCTGGGGAGAACCCGCCCTCGAGCAGGGGGGTCTGGAGTCACTTCCCTGGCCTCAGCTGTCAATCACGACGAGTGTGTGTGTGTGTGTATGTGTGTGTGTAGCTGAGGTCCAGGTCAGACGGGGCAGCCTAAATAGCCTAGAGGTAACTGTAACAGCACAACACTCACACATGGTCATACACACATGGTGATACACACACACACACACATCCTGAGATCTAATCTAGGGGCCAAAGAGAAAGCACAGTTGGTGTCATTGACACTCTGTAAGAGGCCCTTTTTAATACACATAACACCCGTGAGAATACACCAAAAAAATACCGTCCAAATGCACGTAATCACTTTATCCTCCTTCATTTCCCCTGTCTGTTTCTTAGACTCTCTGTTTTGTAGATCTGTGATGAGGTTGTGCGTTTCTAAATCAGACTCAATCTCGGATGCTTCAGAACAGCGAGGTTAGACTTCGGAGAGGTCGGAAACACATGCAGACGGTCGTCACGGTGACGCCAATGGGGAGCTGTTAGTAGCGCTAGTGGAGTCTGGGCACAGTTCACAGTCCTGGCTCACTCCACACACACACTCCACAAACACCACACACTCCACACACACCACACTTCCCCGGCCTCCTCGTTCTGCTCACACGGGGGGACGTGTTTCTATTCTGCTGCAGACAACCTGACAATTACCTGTCTGGTTTCTGATGGCGGCTGTCAGGTGTGTGTGTGCTTTTGAGTGTGTGTGTGTGTGGGTGTGTGTGTGTGTGGGTGTGTGTGTGTGTGTGTGTGTGTGTGTGATAGCCTCTTTGTCAGATAAGTGCTTCTGGGTTTTAACCTTTTGCGAGAACTAGACACTGGAGGTGTCAGCTGGAAAGTGAAAAGTGCGAGGGAAAGATGAAAGGAGGTGGTGACGAAAAAGGGAGAAAAAATGGAGAGATTGGGAGATAGATAGAAGAAGTGGCAACATGAATACCTGAGTAACATGATGAGAATTGTGTCTCTTTGAGTCTTACCCCAAAAAGTGTTTTACCCTTTACGTTCACTCAGAACAGCTACTGTAACTCATCACTTTCTACTAAGGCCAACTGAATGTAGAAACCGATGCATGATTCTTTTTGGGTTACGGGTAGAACCGAATAATTATCTTTCCTGGGACCCAAACAATAGTCATGTCCTTTTGGGCCAAAGGAGTTCCTCACCAACCAAGACAGAAACCTTATAGAATCCATATAGGACCCTTGTAGATCTGGTCTATCAGTTATAGGACTTTTATAACAGATCTGTTCTGTGTGTCATAACAGTGGAGGGTGTTCCGGCCAGGCTTGTAACTCTTATCAGTCTGTCCCACTTTTCTCCTCTGGAAATGTCTCTCTGCATCCCCCCAGCCCTGTCCTACCGTTAGTCCTCATCTCTTAGCCCCTTATACTTTTAATCCCAAAGCACTGATGTCACCCTCTGTTCCTACCTCCCTCCTCCTCTCACCCTCATTTTACCTCTGTGACACCACTCCTTCCAACTGAGTCCAAAAGGGCTGGAGGAAGAAATCAATACTACCCTTCATTCTCTCCTTATCTCCTTTCTCCTCCTCTTCTTTCTTTGTTCTTTCTTTCTCTTCTTCTCTCTTTATGGCTTTAATTTCTCCTCATCGCTTTCTCTACTTCAGTTCTCTTCTTCCGTGCTTCCCTCTCCTGTCTCCTCCTCCACCGTTGATGCAAAAGGAGAGGACAAGTAGAAAGGAATACTAACTTGATATCCCTCTCTCTCTTTCTCTGTCTCTCCTTCTCTCTGCATCCCTCCATATCTGGCTCCTTCTACCTCTGTCCCAGTCTGGTAGTTTCACCTCCAGCTGGGACCCCAGAGCGACTCCCCGCCCCCATCACCCTCTCTCACCCTTCATCCCCCCCCTCATGTACAATCAGTCCATTGTTCCCTGTGCGCCTGAAAGCTGCTACCTGTTATTATGTAGAGAGAACAGTGGGAAGAGAGGGAAAGAGAGAGAGAGAGAGGTAGAGAGAGAGAGAGTCATAATCAATGGTCCCTTTGTAGAAAAACAGCCACCCTCTCCCTCTCTTCCTTTCCTCTCCTCCAAACTTGACCCTCTCTCTCTCTTTCTCTCTCATTCTCCCTTTACTTCATCCCTCTTTTTCTTCCATCCTGCCTCTTTCTTTTCATACTTATCCTGTCTTACTCTTTCTCCTTCTCCCCATCTCTCTCTCTCTCTCTCTCTCCCTGTTTCTCTCTTTGTCCCTGTTTCTCTCCCTCTCTCTCCCTGTTTCTCTCCCTCTCTCTCGTCAATATACAGGGGGAAGCGGTCTACTGAGCCGACCCAAGCGGCCAATTACTCGCTGCGTTGGATAATCTAATGATTACATACCGGCCGACATGACACACACACACACAGAGCGATGTTCAGGACTGGCTGGGCAGATGTAAACATCCTAATATGATAGAAGTTAAGAGCTTCAGGAGTTTGCCTCTCATGAAGGAACAGTTTATGATGTATATGTCCTATATTTATAGATATTTACATTGCTATGTAGTTGAACAGAATAGGGTCGTTCAGGATATTATTTACTGTGTCTGCACACAGCATTGAACAAAACGGTATGTGTGTGTGTGTGCGTGCATGTGTGTGCGCGTGTGTGTAATAGACCAAATCCATCACAGCTCTCAGCGCCGTCTCACGTAAGCCTGACTGCAGAACACACACCTCCTCTCCTCTAATCACAATACTCCCAGGACCTGACCATTCCTCTCACTCAACCTGTTGCCTGTTGAGGGTTAGACATATTTATACACACTCACACACACACACACACACACACACGCAGCCAGACAGCTGCAGGCGAGGACTAACCCTTTCCCCTTCCCCCTCGCCCCCTCGCCCCTCCCTCCCCTTTTCCTCCTCCCTCCCTCCCTCCCTCTCCCTCCCTCCCTCCCTCCCTCCCTCCCTTCCCTTCCTCTCCCTCCTCCCTCCCTCTCCTTCCCTCCCTTCTTCCCTCTCGGTCTCCCCCACCATCTGGTGTTAACTGTGTCTCAGACCTAGAGAGGTACAGCCGTCTCATATTAGGGAAGCAGGCACCACCTTATTAGTCCTCTCTCTGCCCCACTGGCTCAGGTTTCTAGCCCCGACTCAGAGCTCCTTCCCCGGGTAGACCTGCCGGCCTCATGGCCAGCCCTGGAGTGGTCTGGGTTGCAGGGAAAAGAGGGGAGAAGAAAGGAGGAGAGCGGGGAGGAGGGGGAAGGGGCACAGCGACTCTGGCCTTGAATTAGTCACACAGAACAGGGCCGTGCACACACACTCATGCACACACGCACACACGCGCACACACACACAGTGTCTGAGTGTTCCTGTGTTCCTTTTTTTCTTTCTTCCTCCTCGTCCTGTGAATTCCTCACTCTTTCACCTTGTCCGTCTCTCCCTCTCTCCCTCTCTCCCTCTCTATCTGTCATGGTGTGTTTGGGGCCAATCCCGCTCCTTTCAAACCCACCCGACTGGAAATAGACAGAACACACTTTTTTCCTTTATTTCACTTCTTTTTTCTTTTCTCCTGCTGACATCCTTCCATTCTGCGCTAGTTCCAGTGATTATGTTTCCTGACCGGGTTCCGCGCTGCGGTTCTAGCGTTCCCAGGTCCTACGAAAGGTTCAATTTCACACCATGTTCCACAGGACGTAAAAGCACTGATCTGCTCCTACCACACACACACGCGCACACATGCACTCTATCTTTCGATCTCACTCTCCTTCTATCTCTCTCTCCTACAATAAGAGAGAAAAGCAAGGAATTGACACAGAGGAAAACTTTCCCTGAGTGAGAATATGGGTCAGTCCAGCTCAAAGCACAATGGCACTGTGGCAAAATGATTCTCTATTTTTCATTCTCCCTACATCTCTCCTCCTCCTCCTCTTCCCTTTTTTTCCCTCTCCCCTTCTATCTCCTCATCTCCTCATTGTTCTACTTAGTTCAACATCGTTCCTCATGGCTGTTTTTTAAAGTCCAAGATCCTTTTATAAACGGACGCTTGATTTATCCCTTTGGTGTCCCACATGGGCGGAGTTGATACTTCTTTTTTTATGCCTTGAAAGATGCTTCCCCGATGACATTATTTATGAGGCCTTTTGTCCTTGTGCACGCATGCGTGTATGTGCGATATGTTCGAGCTGCATGATTGCAAATTTACAGTATAAAGGATGACAGGGTTTAGAGGAGGTTGGAAATAAATCTTTACTCTGTCCTTTTCTCCCTCCTCCTCTACTCCTCTCCTCCCTTTCTGCCTCTCTCTCAGCAACCCATTTCTTTCTCCCTTTCTCCATCCACCTCCCCTCCCTCCCATCTCTTATCACATTTTCCCCACCCTCCCGTCTTCCGTACGTTCATATTCCCTCCATTCCTCCCTCTCTCATCTCATCCGTTTCTCCTCTTTTTTCCAACCTCCCCTTTCCTTCAGCCGATGGTTCATCCCGACCCTTGGTGAGAGCATTGACCTATTCATATGGAATAACACTAGCAGACCCGCATGTGTGTAAGTGTGTGTGCACGCCCGTGTGTGTGTGTGTGGGGGATCAGGAGACTCCAGATGGGACCACATAGAGAGAGGGGACAAACATTGCCTGAGGTAGCTGCACCCTGCACTCTGCTTATAGACGGTCACAAGGGGTTGGGATGGGATTGTGTGTGTGTGTGGGGGTGTGTGGGCGGGGGGAGGGGGGGTGGAGGTGATAGACAGGGAGGGACAACATCCCTGAGGTGAAGCTGGTTTGCTCAGGCGTCTCTCTGAGGTCACCGTCTACACGCACACATATACACACACATACACACACACACACACACCAGCCAGCAAGCCAGCCAGCCAGCCAGCCTGTAAACCCCAGGGCTTTGAGTGTGTTAACGCCGGCTCTCCAGAGCCGCAGGTTAAAGAAGTCATCTGCTCTGTCAACTCACACGTCATCTCACTGCATGACTTCACACACACACACACAGCTCTCCTCTGCCTCCTCCTCCTATCCTCCTACTCCTCTCCTCTTCTTCCTCCTCTCTCTTCCTCTATTGTATCCTCCCTCTTTTTCCTTTCTGCTCTATACAGGCTGTTGTCAGACTGTTAAGTGAATAATTTTATTACTAATAAAGCTCTTGATCAGCCTGATATGATTCACCGGATTCAATATCGACTGTCACAATATCTCTACCCCTCTCTCTCCCTCCCTTCATCTTCATATTTCTCTATACCCCTCTCTTTCTCTCTTTTTCTATTTGTCTCTCTCCCTCCCTTCATCTTCATATTTCTCTATACCCCTCTCTTTCTCTCTTTTTCTATTTGTCTCTCTCTCTCCCTTCATGTCTCTCTATCTCTGTTGAGTAAGCCTCTCCATTCTCTCTCTCACAGAGGAGTGCTCCCCCAAAGTTCATTCTGAAAGTCTTATCAGAAATATGTTAACTGCTTCAAACACAAGATGGATGACGTCTGAAGATGCACGAAAAAAACACGTTTGAGAAAGAACAGCATAGCACTCTCTCCCACAATCTCTCTTTCTCTCTCGCCCCACTTTTTTCTTCTTTTCCCGCTTTCTCCCTCCTCTTTATTTCTCTGGGAGACCTCCAGAAAAGGTTCAGCCAAGAAATAAATTAAAGTTGTGCAATTATCAGCCAGCAGAATTAGAAGCAGGGAAAGTTTTTGGCTAATAAACATTTAGAGAGCACCCTGGGGGCTCTGAGAGCGGTTATATCTCTCCTGTCCTCCATAAACGCTGCCGTCTCTTTTATTTATTTGATTCCACATGCCAGGATGTTTTAGGTTCAACTTACTCATTCTTGATGGCGTGATTTAATGAAAGGTTTTTTTCTTTTAATTTTATTTTCATTTAGTTTTTTTAGTCTTTGTTCTCTCCTTCGGCCTTTCCTGTTGGACCAGATGTGATAACGTGTGCATGTCTGTGTGTGTGTGTGTGCGTGTGTGTGAATCTTACCGTTGGGTCATATTATTAGCTGTGTTTCACTTCTCATCAACTCTGGAGGAACCCCAGACTGAGGGGAAGGGGGGGAATCAATTAAAAGAACCCCCCCCCCCCCGCTTCATTCATGCACACACACGTGCACATGCGTGCAGATACACACACACACACCTCTTCTTTGTTCTCTGTCCTTCTCTAACCCAGGCCCTCCTCTCTCCTGTTCCCCAAAGGCATACAAGCCCCCTACTCGGACACTTAGCAACACACATACACAAAAACACACACACACACTCCATAAGGTGGGGAGGATTTAGGGATCCAGGAAAGATTAAGTGCACAGCTTAGTGCTATCTGAGCGACCACTGTCTCACGCTTTTTCCTTATTTTTCTTTGCTCTCCCTCTCTCTCTCTCTCCCTCTCTCTCTCTCTCTCTCTCTCTCTCTCCAGGTATCCAAGTCCAAGGACCGGCTTGGGGCTGAGCATCGCCTCACCTCTCTTACCGCCCCCCTCTTCCCTCTCTTCTCCTTTTCTTCCCTCTCTCCTCCCTCTCTCCTCCCTCCCTTCCCTCCCACTCTCCTCCCTCTCTCCGGCGGTGGCGTCAAAGCATGCAGGCAGGATGGAGGTGAAGGAGCGCCGCCCGTACTGCTCTCTCACCAAGAGCCGCAGGGACAAGGACAGCGGCCGGCGCTACACCGGCTCCTCCGGGGACAGCGAGGACGCCCCGCCCCCGCCCCAGCGCGTTCCCACTCAGAAGTCCTACAGCTCCAGCGAGACCCTCAAGGCCTTCGACACACACCACCACGCAGACTCCTCCCGACTGCTGTACACACACACCCAGGGCAGGGTGAAGGACATGGTGCACCGCCAGCAGGAAGACTACTCAGGACGAGGTGACACACGCGCGCGCGTGACACACACACGCATACACACACACACTTGAGCACATCTCACTTGGTGGTGAGATGTGCTCTAAGTAACACCGAGGTGAAAGCCTCTCACAGCCTTTTTACAGACATATACATGCAGACAGACACCATCTCACAAGACACAAAGATGCAGACAGACACGCTCAGGACACCAGGTATCTGATACTGTCCTCCCAGGCGTGACAGTCCAAGCTTATCTAAAGTCAACATTTGAGTTGCAGCCCACCTTGGTTGATTATACAAGTAGCGTGTGTGTGTGTGTGTGTGTGTGTGTGTGTGTGTGTGTGTGTGTGTGTGTGTGTGTGTGTGTGTGTGTGTGTGTGTGTGTGTGTGTGTGTGTATGTGTATTTAACACTCTACCAGTCCAAAGACAGACTTGAGGAGCATCGGTTAGTTAGAGTTAAGTGTTTTGGCAGAGCTATATCTTTACTTCTCTGTTTCATGCCCAGCAATCACTCGTCACACACAGGTACGCACACACATACGCACACACCCCCACACACACCACCACACACACCCCCACACACTGGGCCTGCTCTATGTCCAGTCCACTCACTCCCCAAACTCTGTCAACGAAAAAAGTTACTTTGAGAACAAAGCACACTTTAACAATGATGCTGTCGCACAGTGAACCATTGCTAAGAGATCGTTAGATCCACATGGCCTACATCTTTTTTGAACTTTTTTTTATGTTAAATGTTGATCAAATGAATAGAAGTAAAACTAGTGTTCCAGGCTGAGTTTGTACTAAAACATAACTGCAATACTTTGAAGTTGCATTTGATTATTCTTCCACCTCAATTAACGCTTCATGAATATTTGAGAAAAAAGGTGTTAATTACTTAATTTTCTTATTATGTACATTTTCATTGCTGGCTGATTGGCGCTCATTTAAAATTAATATAATTTTAATTGAACTGCAGTCACTATCTCAGTTATGTTTGTAATTACCAAGCTTTAAAATTCCTCCTTATTGCCAGATTAAAGATCTCTGTTCGGTTCCTTCTCTTAGCAACCAATTTAAATGTCTGTCTAATTTCTACATGTTTTTTTTATTTTTTTTACTAACAATTAAAATATGTTGAATGAGTAAAAAAATATATATAAGCTTTTTTTATATATCAAGAATATAATAAACAAGTGCTGTGTGATCTCCACTGTTGGATAGAAATAAGAAGATCATGTTAACTGGTGTATATTTAGTTTGATTTCGTGATGGTTCAAGCTACTTTAGCCAGGCCATCGCCATCACCATGGTGCCCACAGTGGAATGAGCACGCTTGATGCGGTCTCATCACAAAACTTTCAGAAGGCAAGGAGAAGAAAAAGAATACGGAAATGAATACATAAATTCTAACTCGCATGTTTTTAATTGGATTTTTGTTTTTTTTTAAATCCCCAATTTAAATACCATGTGTGGAGTGTAGCGGTATACTGGAGGGTTGTGTTAATTATGCAATGCTGTTTTGTTTTTGGGTTCACATTGAGAAGACCCAAATTAACAAGTGCGTTTGCTTCATCCCTGGTTGCAGCATATTTAAATGACAGTTTAATTTACAGTTTAAATGTGCATGAAGGCGGTGTCATCAGAAAGCTTTGATTGCATTTAGTCTTGTTGTTTGATTCATAAAAAAAATCACACCACAGATTTTCCAAATGTTCAGCTCAAATTAATTATCTTAACATGGCAAGGAATATTCTTAATTGGACGTCCATATTTCTTTAATGACCTCCTCACAATACTTTAATTATCGTAATATCGTATTCAGCCACTGCTAATTATGATGAATAATATTTTATAAATAATAGGATAAACTGATGAAAATAAGAATAAAACAATAATAATTGTAATAATAATAAGTAATATTGTTAATTAATGATGATAATTTAATGACACAATGTCATTTATACAGTACCAGTCAAAAGTTTGGACACATTTTCCCATAATAATAATCATACTACTAATAATAATATAATCATATTAACAATATTTACAGTGTTGCTAATCCATTTAACTGTTACAGCACTGCTTTGGCTGGTAGCTGTGTTACGGTATTGCTACTTCTATCAGATTCTGATGAATGGAGCCTGAGGGAACTTGAGTGTGTTCTGCATTCCTTTAGGCAGACATAACCTGACCATGCTAAGGGGGAGGAGGAAACATATGAGGACAATCATTAGACCACAAATCTCTGCCAAACACCTCTCTCTCTCTCTCTCTCTCTCTCTCTCTCTCTCTCTCTCTCTCTCTCTCTCTCTCTCTCTCTCTCTCTCTCTCTCTCTCTCTTTCTGTCTCTCTCCATCTATCTCTCTCTCTCTCTCTCTCACCCTCTTCACATTGATAAGTAGCAGACAGTGTTTGCTCTGGCGGCCTCGCATTGTAAATGATTAGAGTGTGCATGTGTTTTTGTGTGTGTGCATGTTTGCGTGTGTGTGTACACACCCCTCCAGACATGTTTTCTAAGACCAACATTGCCAAGCAGGCAGTAATGTTCCTTATTGGGCATTTGTCTGTGTCCCTGTCACAGTTCTGGCACACAGCCTCATTGCTTACACTGCCAAATAGCCTTTCTTTATAAAGTTACAATGCTGTAAGAGTCTTTGTTTTCCGGTTCTTAAAACACGTCCATTCTAATATCAACACTTCATGTCACATATCTTCCAGTCTGCATTTTCAGCACATAGCTAGTGTGTTGACTTTTGTGTATGTGTGAATGTGCTTGGTTGGTAAATGTGTGTCTGTGTTGTGTGTGTGTGTGTGTGTGTGTGTGTGTGAGGTGTGTCAGGGTCAATGTTTATATAAGCCTCCATTTTCACCTGGGGTTCTTCCCCCCCCCCCTCCCCACACACACACACAAAGACAGCGCTATCAATTTACAGATTTATTTCACCTCTTCTTCCTTTCTTCGTCTCTCGTACGAGCGGATGCGTGTTCATAGCTCACTACCTCCACATGGCTCCCCAGACTCCACCGGTGCAGCCATTTACCTGTCAGCCTGTGTTCTGCTGTTGTCCTGCTCATCCCTCACACCCCACTTAACTCGGACTTAACCTGCTAGCATAGTAGACATGCAGCTGGGAAACACACACACACACATGCACGGAGCCCACCACCCCACCACACAAAGGTTTGCTTACACACACATTCCCACACTCAAACACACACACACACACTCTCACACACACACACACACACACACCTTTGAAGCAGGGGACAGGACACTAGCCCACCGGAGCAGACAATGGAACTCACTTAGCCATGTCCGTATTCAATAAAACCTGCTGAGGTATAGGCAGAGGTGATGGAGAGAGAAAGAGTGTGTGCGTGTGTGAGTGGGTGTATGTGTGTGAGAGGACGTGTGTGAGTGTGTGTTTCCGGCCAGCAGGGCCTGGAGTGGTCAAGTGGAGGTTAGCTTGACAGATGGTGTGTTGGTGACATTAAAGGACTTGTTCCCAGGACCCTCAGAGAAGTAAATCTGGCCATAGAACACACACACACACACACAGAAAGCTCTCTCCATCTGTGGTTTAATGATTCTGTTAGAAATCATTTCAGGTGGACCAGGAATTACAGACCTCAACCCTCTACTTCCAGCCATTGTCATACACTTCTGGGAAAGGATAATGATCTTGATGATTATGACAATAAAGACGATGGTGGTGTTAACAAAGCTGATACACATTCCTCCTCTCTTCCTCCTCTTCTCTTCCTCCTGCTCCCCCTCCTCCCATGTCTCCCCTTCCCCTCCTCTCTGTCCTCCTCCTCCCCCTGCTCCACTCCTCCTCCTCCCCCTCTCCTCATCCCCTTCTCTTCCTCCTCCTCTCCTCCTCCAGGCCAGAACTTCAGCCTGCGTCAGCTGGGGATCTGTGAGCCGGCCACGCGTCGCGGCCTGGCCTTCTGTGCCGAGATGGGCCTCCCCCACAGAGGCTACTCTGCTGGCACGGCCTCCGACCTGGACACTGAGAACGAGGCGGTGATGTCACCGGAGCGCGCCATGCGCCTGTGGGGCCGGGGGGTGAAGGGGGGGCGGAGCTCCTGCCTGTCCAGCCGCTCCAACTCAGCCCTCACGCTGACGGACACGGAGCACGAGAACAAGTCAGACAGCGACAACGGTCAGTGTGTCTGTCTGTCAGTCTGTCTGGATGTCTCTCTATCTCACGCCTCTCTCTCTTTTCTCTATCTCTTCCTCTCTTTCTCTATCTCTTCCTCTCTCTCTTTCTCTTTATCTCACGCCTCTCTCTCTTTCTCTATCTCTTCCTCTCTTTCTCTATCTCTTCCTCTCTTTCTCTCTCTTTATCTCACGCCTCTCTCTCTCCTTCTCTAACTGTAGTCTATCTCATTCGGACCTAACAGGCTTAGATGCATGGCAGCACCGCAAGACAACGAAGACAAAATCATAACAAATCATAACAAAAACGGCTGCCACTCATTTTATGAGAGATTGTCTCCATGTGACACCACGAGTGAGTGAATATGAGACTGCAACATGTTGTGATGTGTATGTTCGGTGAGCTCGACATATGGGGAATTTGAGAGTGCGTGAACTTGACACATTGTGTGTGTCAAAAGTGACTGGTGTAAAAGAGAGAGAGAGAGAGAGAGAGAGAGAGAGAGAGAGAGAGAAAGATAAAGAGAGAGAGAGGGAGCCCTGATGAGAAGGGCCTGTCTCTTCTTCCTCTTTCTCTAGTCCTCTCCCTCCCACCTATTTTCTCCATTCCTTTTCCCCCTGAGGCCTCTAAGCACAATCAAAGATGCCTTTGTACTTCTCTCCATCCACCCCCTTTCTACTCTCTCTCTCTCTCTCTCTCTCTCTCTCTCTCTCTCTCTCTCTCTCTCTCTCTCTCTCTCTCTCTCTCTCTCTCTCTCTCTCTCTCTCTCTATCTTTAGCTTTGTCTGTCCCCCCCCCCCCCCCATACCCAACCTAGTGTTTCAGGGTGAATGAACACACACAGTAGTTGATTAACAGTCTCCAGCAGTATGAAGTGCAAATGTGATCGAGCTGCAAACTGCCCCGAACTTAAGCTAGACTGGAAACCGGAAAAGATCTATCACACACACATGAACACATGAACACACACAAACACATGAACACACACAAACACATGAACACACTCGCACACACACACACTCACACACTCACATACATATTCTTAGAGTACTTCTTTAAGATGTGCTTCATGGTTCACGGACCATCTAGGTGTTGGCATCTCATACAGCATATTTCAGGATGTGCACACACACACACACACACACACACACACACACACACGCTACTCCGACACGTCGTCTCACATGAATCTCCTGACAGGTGAAATTAAACAAACGGGAGTGTCTCTTAATAAATTACAGAAACATGCAGAAATGCTGACATCTTCAGAGACCAGCCTCCTGAATGAACAGTAACATGATGAAGAGGAAGATGATGATGATGATGATGATGATGGAGATAATTAAATACCTTCCTTTAGCTGAGTGTTGGTTATATCTCCAACACATCTAATTTCTTAAGAGTCTCCAGACTACAGACGTACAGGTGCTGGCTCTCCATGAGGTTCATTACAGCTGAATTAACAGGAAAGTGCTGAAGTTGAAGCTTTCTTTATGAAATGCCATTATGATGAGAAGCAGCAGCCACCCCCGGAGGATTCTGGGAAATCTTTTAAGGAAGAGATTTAGGTTTGGCCTTAAATATTGCTTGTGTTCAAGATGGATAACTGCTGTGTGAGAGGATAGTTGCATGTGTCGAAGTTTGTAAGTGTACGTGCGTACGTGTGTGTGTGTGGGTGTGCGTGTGTGTGTGCGCGTAGCAGACTGTCACCTTGACCCTTCTTCACAGGCTTCTCAGGACACGGACACACAACATATCGAGGTCTCCCTGTTCATGTGCTTGGTGTCGGGCAGATAGAGCTGTGAGACAGGGTGTGGGTGATGGTGGCACACTGTTCAGCTTTCTCCTTCAAGGTTATTCTCCTCGCTTCCCAGGTTCTTTCTCTCTCACACGCACACTCGCGCACACACACACACGCGCTCATTCCTCTTGGCTAGCTGACATTAACGTTTGGTTGTGTTTACATGGCGGGGGCAGCCTGCCAAGCCCAGATCCTAGATTTTAAAGAGCTGGAAGAGCCAAATCTGTTTGGGAAAACCGGATAATCCTGGACAAGCTGTGACCGGGGGAATCAGGCCCCTGCTCACACACACACAAACACACACTCACACAAACACACTCACACACACAGACACACACACTTTTTCTTACACCCATATCTCTTGGCTCTATTGTTCTTTAAGAGAGCATCCTGTGGCTCTTGTCCGCCATCCTCAGAGGAGCCCTTATTGGACAACAACGCTGATGACATCATGATAACTGGAAGAGACCCGCAGTCCCATGGTGTCTGTGTGTGTGTGTGTGTGTGTCTGTGTGTGTGTGTGTGCTGTAACAGAGAGGGTGGTCAGGGCTCACCTGAGAGGTTGTCTGGACAGAAGCTTTGTTTAGCTGGAACAGAAGGAAGACACAGAGAGAGAGAGTGCGGTGGAGAGAGAGAGAGAGCGGTAGAGAGAACACGCAGAGACAAAGACAACAACAAGTGGAAACCAAGACAAAGAACGAGACGTATAGAGGAAGACAGAAAGAGAGGGACAGAGGGATGAAGTAAATAGAGGAAGAGAGAGAGAGATAAAGAGGCGGCATCAAATGAAGTCTCCTGAGAGGAACCTGAGGAGAAAATCTGCCAACCGCTGGTCTTGTGTGTGTGTGTGTCTCCAGAGGGGAACCTGAGAGGAGGATGTGTCCACCTCTGATCCTCCCGAGAACCATCTGACGCCTGCCAGGGCAGAGAGAGAGAGAGAGGGAGAGAGAGAGAGAGAGAGAGAGAGAGAGGGAGAGGGAGAGGGAGAGAGAGAGAGAGAGAGAGAGAGAGAGAGAGAGAGAGAGAGAAGTAACCCACACCCTAGCCTCACCCTACCTGGATGAGAGGGAGGACTGGGGGAAGATGAGTGAGGAGGAATTAGACCAAGAATGTGGAGGAGGGAGATGGGTAGAGAGGGGGGTTGAATACAACCAAAAGAGATGGTATGGACAGAACCCTCACTTGCTCTCTATCTCAATACACTAGTCTGTCCTTCTAAAGCTCCTGCACACTCTCTCTCACACACACACACAGCTAACTGTAGTGCTACCTACTGTGAATATAGATATGTAACTATTGTCTGTCGTTTTTCTCTCCTTTTAACAACTTTTCTCCCTCTGCACTCTTTAACCCCCAAGTCCCCCCCCCCCCAGGTCATAGTCCAGCACCCTCCCTTCCCCCGACCCCCCAGGTCCTAGTCCAGACACACTGAGTGTGTCTGATCCCACACTAGTTTGGTTAATAATGCTTCTTGTTGAGGTGGCAGGCTTCTGACTTAACCAGATTAAGAATATATGTGTCAACAACTATCTAAATCCTCTAAATATTTTAACCTGCTTACAGTCCTAGCCGTTGTAGGCATCATGATGCCCTGTTTGTGTTTGCGTGTGTGTGTATGTAGAGTATTTACAAATGTATCTTATCATCATCTGGTAATCGTCTTCAGTCTAATCCTTGTTATGATGTAAATATTGTCTCTAGGAAACTGAGCTAGCCAGCTCACTAACCTAAAGGCTGGTGGCTAAAGACCAGAGGCTGGACAGCACTGTGCCGTCTCCTTGTGTGGCCCCGCTGGTTCAGACCACCCTGTGTGTGCTTCACCCTGTGTGTGCGTCACCCTGTGTGTACTTCACCCTGTGTGTGCGTCACCCTGTGTGTACTTCACCCTGTGTGTGCGTCACCCTGTGTGTACTTCACCCTGTGTGTACTTCACCCTGTGTGTACTTCACCCTGTGTGTGCTTCACCCTGTGTGTGCGTCACCCTGTGTGTGCTTCACCCTGTGTGTGCTTCACCCTGTGTGTGCTTCACCCTGTGTGTACTTCACCCTGTGTGTGCTTCACCCTGTGTGTGCTTCACCCTGTGTGTGCGTCACCCTGTGTGTACTTCACCCTGTGTGTACTTCACCCTGTGTGTGCTTCACCCTGTGTGTACTTCACCCTGTGTGTACTTCACCCTGTGTGTGCTTCACCCTGTGTGTGCTTCACCCTGTGTGTACTTCACCCTGTGTGTGCTTCACCCTGTGTGTGCTTCACCCTGTGTGTACTTCACCCTGTGTGTACTTCACCCTGTGTGTGCGTCACCCTGTGTGTGCTTCACCCTGTGTGTGCTTCACCCTGTGTGTGCGTCACCCTGTGTGTACTTCACCCTGTGTGTACTTCACCCTGTGTGTACTTCACCCTGTGTGTGCGTCACCCTGTGTGTGCTTCACCCTGTGTGTGCTTCACCCTGTGTGTGCGTCACCCTGTGTGTACTTCACCCTGTGTGTGCTTCACCCTGTGTGTGCTTCACCCTGTGTGTGCTTCACCCTGTGTGTACTTCACCCTGTGTGTACTTCACCCTGTGTGTACTTCACCCTGTGTGTGCTTCACCCTGTGTGTGCTTCACCCTGTGTGTGCTTCACCCTGTGTGTGCTTCACCCTGTGTGTACTTCACCCTGTGTGTACTTCACCCTGTGTGTGCTTCACCCTGTGTGTGCTTCACCCTGTGTGTGCTTCACCCTGTGTGTACTTCACCCTGTGTGTACTTCACCCTGTGTGTGCTTCACCCTGTGTGTGCTTCACCCTGTGTGTACTTCACCCTGTGTGTGCTTCACCCTGTGTGTGCTTCACCCTGTGTGTACTTCACCCTGTGTGTACTTCACCCTGTGTGTACTTCACCCTGTGTGTGCTTCACCCTGTGTGTGCTTCACCCTGTGTGTGCTTCACCCTGTGTGTGCTTCACCCTGTGTGTACTTCACCCTGTGTGTGCTTCACCCTGTGTGTGCTTCACCCTGTGTGTGCTTCACCCTGTGTGTGCTTCACCCTGTGTGTACTTCACCCTGTGTGTACTTCACCCTGTGTGTGCTTCACCCTGTGTGTGCTTCACCCTGTGTGTGCGTCACCCTGTGTGTGCTTCACCCTGTGTGTGCTTCACCCTGTGTGTGCTTCACCCTGTGTGTGCTTCACCCTGTGTGTGCGTCACCCTGTGTGTGCTTCACCCTGTGTGTGCTTCAGAGCACTGTGCCATGCTGCCTAGCCTAACAACCAGGAGTCGGACTCCTGACTGACCGGAGAGTGAGAGGGAGGGAGAGAGACCTTGCACAACAACGGCACCTTTTTATACCTGAACATAACAACCCAGCAATTACACTGAGTGAAAGAGAGTGTGTGTGTGTGTGGGCTGCAACTGCCCTCGTGATTCTGTATGATCTCAGGTTATTCTGTTTTGTCCTTAAACTCCCTGAAGATGGACAGACGTGTGTGTGTGTGATGTGCCTGTGTGTGTCTGTGTGTGTGTGTGTGTGTGTGTGTGTGTGTGTGTGTGTGTGTGTGTGTGTGTGTGTGTGTGTGTGTGTGTGTGTGTGTGTGTGTGTGTGTGTGTGTGTGTGTGTGTGAGTGTGTGTGTGCGTGTGTGTGTGTGTGTTTGTGTGTGAGATGTACAGGCGGCTACTGCTCGTAGGTAATTGGACAAGATTGTTGTTATATATAATATTAGTGAGAGACAGATATAATGGGGACCTTAATGGAAACTGTTATTATTGAGGATTATGCAAGAGAGAGGGAGATGGGGAGAGAGAATTTCAGAACCAATGTGAATGAAAGTTTTCATTTTTTAGATAAAAAAACATGACACACAATGTTATCAATGGTTCTGCTAAACTTGAAATACTTTGCAGTTTATGAGAAATGCAACAATGTTAAGTGCCCATTTCAGAACCCATCAGTAGTTTCACTGTGTTAGCATATAGTCTCACAGCTCACACAGAACCCCACACAATACCAGGATGTTTGTCTCAGAACTCTTAGCATTCGAGTGTAGAAGCGAATTGGCTGAACAAACAGCCTTAGGCCTCGTATCAGCACACACACTAACACACGCACACACACTAACACACACCAGCCAAGTCCTAGTGTGTGTGTGAGTGTGTGTGTAAAATAGCAGTCTAAAAGCGTTGTTTTCAGTGAGACACAAACACAGGGTCTTGTCTCTGATCCAAGTCATGCTACTAAACCAAACCCAGATGGCTCTGTGGAGCCCATGCCCTGGAGTAAAGTGGCCACACACACACACACACACACACACAGTGGTGACTGTTCTGTGTGGAACGTTTTTATTACAATCATTTCATAATCTAGTCTTCCCCTCCTTGCATTGTTGTAATAATAATCTGTCCACCAGACACACACTTCATTATTACTGTGTGTGTGTGTGTGTGTGTGTGTGTGTGTGTGTGTGTGTGTAACACGAGGGAGGCCTTCCCAACACACAGCACCTATTTAATTACCTCCGTTAGCCGGAGAGTAATTACCAGGATGGGGAGCTGACGAAGACCTCTCTCTCTTTCCCTTTCTCCCTTTTTCTGTTCTTTCTTTATTTACGGTGTGAAGGACAGAGAGAGAGAGAGAGAGAGAGAGAGAGAGAGAGAGAGAGAGGGAAAGAAGAGAGGAAGAAAGAAAGAAGAGAGAGGAGGATGAGAGAGAGAAGGGAAGGTTGATGTGTCAGGTGTTGGATCTAAGTATCTAATGGTATAGTACCATCTATATCTCAGACTGAATGATCCTGTAACTGCATCTGTAATATTGATCCGACACACACATATCCTGCATGGCTAATAACCTCATCAAACTGTGTTTCGCCATCCACAGATGACAGGTGTGTGTGCGTGTGTGTGTGTCTGTGTTTGTGTGTATGTACGAAGGAGAGAAAGCAAGAGACATTGATATCTCCTATAAGCAGCATATCTGTCAAGTCCCTGTTTGAGCAAAGGTGTTAATGCATGTAATGTATGCTCCTCAGAGGCCGGCACACACACACATGCACATTTCAAACTGCCTGGTTGACAATTCATATTATTAGTTGACTTAGCTGCATAGCAAAGAGCAGACAGTTTAGATAGATGGAGTAGGACAGAGGTGCCTCTCGCTTTAAGGAGAGGGGGGAATATGGGAGGATGAAGGAAAAAACCATGGAGAGGGAGTGTGAGGACAGGAGGAGAGTGTCTGAGGAGAGGGAGTGTGAGGACAGGAGGAGAGTGTCTGAGGAGAGGGAGTGTGAGGACAGGAGGAGAGTGTCTGAGGATGGGGAGTGTGAGGGCAGGAGGAGAGTGTCTGAGGATGGGGAGTGTGAGGACAGGAGGAGAGTGTCTGAGGAGAGGGAGTGTGAGGACAGGAGGAGAGTGTCTGAGGAGAGGGAGTGTGAGGACAGGAGGAGAGTGTCTGAGGATGGGGAGTGTGAGGGCAGGAGGAGAGTGTCTGAGGATGGGGAGTGTGAGGACAGGAGGAGAGTGTCTGAGGAGAGGGAGTGTGAGGACAGGAGGAGAGTGTCTGAGGAGAGGGAGTGTGAGGGCAGGAGGAGAGTGTCTGAGAGGAGAAGTGCAGGTGACTGATTCTGTTTCGCTTGAACGAGCTGAATAGAGGTGAACACCAATGACAAACTCTCCTCTCTTTCTCTCACCTGCTCTGCCCTCGTTCTCTCTGCCCTCCACCCTTCTGCCTCCTCTACTCATGTCCTCTCCTCCTCTCCACTGACCCGCTACATCTCCCTGCTCTTCATTTCTCACTCCCTTCATCATTTGCTGTGTGTTCCCTTCCTGATCCTGAAGGTGCACTTCATTTAGCTCTCATATCACACGTTTGGGACTGCTCCTCTGGTAGCACCGGCACTGGGAGCAATAAATCAAACGCACCACAACTGTATTAAAAAACCACAGCTCGTCTGTTAGTTCCAACCCCTGTGAGGCGCTAGAGGCTTCCCTGTGACTCAAATACCACTATTCGTCCCCCAAGCACTTATGGGAAGTGTAGTCTTGAGACCAGCTTCCACTCTGGGGGATTGTGGGTAATGCATTCTGGATGGGTCATGTCCCAGAGGCTTTTGGGTAATGTAGTATGGAGGATGGTGTGCTCTTTGGTGACTGGACAACACGGTGACATGTGACAATAAGTGACAGGCTGTCTCAACTGTCAGCTACTGGTGCCCAAAGAGACGAGGGGAGGGAGGGAACAGTGAACGAGAGCGGGAGGGAAATGGGGATGAGAGAGAAGGAAAGAGGAGAGAAAGGCAGATAGTGAAAGAAGGGGTACAGAAAGAGAGAGAGGCAGACAGTTGGAGAGAGATGGAGTGGTAGGGTGAGTGAGAGAGAGAAGGAGAGAGATAACGGGCTAGTCATGTATTGAGCCCTCTGGGCTTCTGTCACCAGCAGGATGAGAAGGCGACATGCCAGGACTCCCATGATGCATTGTGTGCCTTTGGGCCCACACCAGACAGCTATCACTCTCCCTCCCTTCTTCCCTTCTTCCCAACATTACTTCATCTCTCCATTCCTGCTTTTTTAACACATTTCCATCCCTGTATCAGAGTTACACACACACTTGTGCTCTCTCTCGCTCTCTCTCCCTCCCTCCCTCCCTCTCCCTCTCCATCTCCATCTATTACAGTCAAGTGGTCATTTCCCTCACAGACCGATGTGGGCTCTACTATTTCAAACTGACAAGTTTCACCCCAGTCCCAGAGTCTGTGTATGTGCATTTGTGAAGGCGCCAGTCTGTAATCATTGATTTTGATGTTTTTTTTTCTTCCCAGATAGATATTATTCTGCCGCCTCTCAGACCGTACTGGCACCACGTCTGTGTGTGTGTGTGTGTGTCTCTTCTAATTCTAGGAAGAGTGTGGTTAAGATCTCCTTCAGCACATCATTGTAAATACATGAAGAAACAAGCACTCTCACAGAGGTGCATGAATCTAGCCCTGGCAGCAGAACACAGTGTCATATGGCTGACTATAAATGTGCGATTGTGATGTCCCTTGCTAGCAATGAGTGATTAGCACCCAATGTTAATGTGTGTGTGTGTGTGTGTGTGTGTTAGAAGCTGGGTTGTGTGTTCATGCTAGCAGAAAAAGTGTGAGCGAGTGAAGGGGGCCAATTTGTGTGTCCGTCTCAGGCCTATATGCTGCCAATAAGGAATTAGCATACATGCACACACACACACATACACACTCTCTCACACACACACACACACACATACACTCGCACACACACTCACACATACACACTCACACATACTTGAGGGGATAAAGAAGGAAATTAGACTGCAGTAGAAACATTAGTATTTGTTCTTACTATTAAATGTCAATAACAGCTTTAGGCCTTGTCCTGCATGTGGCAGCCCTCTGCATTATGGAAATCCTGGTATTTCTGCAAAGAACAAAGAAGCAATGCCTTTGATTCAGGTTGTCAAGGAAAGTTGGTGGGGGTTAGGGAAAGGAAAGGTTTGTCAGGCATTAGCGTAGCATTCAAAGAGGAGCTTGAAGAAACAAGGGGTTTGTAATGGGCTGGTGATTAGCGCATCGTAGCATAACCTGTTCATATTTGCGGTGCTGTATGAGGAGCCAGGGGGGAGCCAGTGTAGACACTGGAGACTACTAAAATAGCTGGAGATACACCCTGGAGAAGAGCACACACACATGCACAGACACACACAAACTCATATCAGTTGACAACCATTTTCCATCCTGCAGTCACAGGGGGAGTAGGCAAGAAAATGTCACCAACTCCCTTGCTTACGTACACAGAAAAACATGATGAAAGGCGCACACACACACATACACACAGAGCTTAATTGTACACCTACAAACAAATAGACAGCAAACAAGCACACACAGATGACAAGCACAAACTCACCTACTTAAGAAAAGTTTACTTTCTTTGAGCATGTGGTGCACATTAACAGCTCTTAGAACAAGGTGTGTGTGTGTGTGTGTGTTTGTGTGACAGCTGGTTTGGGGAGGTGACAAAAGGTGCAGAGGTGGCTCCATTTCTGGGAAGGAGAGAGGTGTCTGCTGGTCACACACACACACACACACGCTGTCTCTCCTACTCCCTTGACTTGTTAGGAATATGATTAGTTAAAAGCCTTTCTGACCCGCTCTCTGTCCTTCCCTCAGTGAGAGAAGAGAGAAGGAGAACGAGAGAGGCTGAGGGAGAGAAAGAGGCTGAGGGAGGAGAGAGAGGCTGAGGGAGGAGAAAGAGAGGCTGAGGGAGGAGAGAGAGGCTGAGGGAGGAGAGAGAGGCTGAGGGAGGAGAGAGAGAGGCTGAGGGAGGAGAGAGGCTGAGGGAGGAGAGAGAGGCTGAGGGAGGAGAGAGAGGCTGAGGGAGGAGAGAGAGAGGCTGAGGGAGGAGAGAGGCTGAGGGAGGAGAGAGAGGGGGGTAAAGAAAGCAGAAATACATATAGAGTAACAGAGAGTATTAGAGTATATGTGCAGAAAGAATCAAAAACACAAGGAGAAAAGAGAGAAAGGAGAGAGCTGGAGAGGGACTGAGAGAGAGGGATGAAGGGAGGAGGAGAAAGAGGAGTGATGCGTACCTGTGGTTTGGCTGCTCCCCCTCTCACTCCATCATTCCATCTCTCTTTCTGTTCTTTTCTTTCTTTTTCCTGTCCAACAGAGCTCATTTCCCTCGCTCTCCCCAGCCCGTTAGGCTAACAGTTCCCATACGCACCGGGCTTTGATGGACACACACACATCCAGCTGTACAGTATGAGTGTATCACCCCAGGGGCAAGGCTGGACCGCAACCATATAGAAACCAAGGCTGCACCATTGAGGCCCATATAGGTACGAGCACACACACACATCATTTCTCTTTATGCTTTCATCTACAGAGCATTTGGCAAGTGAGTGGACACACACCCCTGTCTGGGGTCTCTCTGGAATGTATTCAGGACACAGGGGTCTGTTCCAGACACACACACACGCACACATCCCAATCCAAAGTGAAAGATTCAAGATGACTAATTCTCTCTCTCTCTCTCTGACTAATTCTTAGTCCCAGTAGCTGTGGTGTGAGAGTGTTGTCACTGAGTTAGTGTGTGTTTGTGTGTGTGTGTGTGTGTGTGTGTGTGTGTGTATGTTCAGTCAATCTTTACCATAGTCTTCTAATAGCATTGGCCCACATGAAACCACCAATTACATCAGCAGCTGCTCCTTATACTGTTGTCAATGACACACACTTGCGCACGTACAAACACACACTCACGCACACACAGCTGGTTGGGGAACCTAATTGAAACACTATATGTGTTTATAACCCTGTCTCCTCCCTGCTGCAGGCCCGCTCCCTCAGGCTCCCGGTAATGTCTTTTCAGTGTGTGTGTGTGTGTGTGTGTGTGTGTGTGTGTGCGCGCGCATCTGTGTGCGTGGGTGGGTGTCTGGGTGGGGGGGTGTCCTGAACTACCTGAAGGGTGTCTGAAAGTAGCATCAGTGTTTCTAACAGAGGTGTTTGGAAGTTGTCACCATCACTTACTGCTTCTGTAAAGGGCTTTAAAAGCATGAAAAAAGATATGAAGGCAGGGAGGGGAAGGAGGGAGGGAGGGAGGGAGGGAGGGAAGGAGGGAAGGAAGGAAGGAGGGAGAGAGGGAGAGAGGGAGAGAGGGAGAGAGGGAGGGAGGGAGGGAGGGAGGGAGGGAGGGAGGGAGGGAGGGAGGGAGGGAGGGAGGGAGGGAAGGAAGGACATTTGTAAACAGGCCAGTGCTGCTGTTCGCATGTCCTATGGCCGAAAGATGGAGGGATAGATAAAGAAAAAGAGAGAAATAGGGAAAAGAGAGCCAGAAAGGGAGAGTGAGACATAGAAAGAGAAACTAGCTGAAGTGGTTCTACCCTACCCAGCGTACTTGTAGATCCGACACACCCACCCCAACACACACACACGTACACACAAACTCACATTCACAATACTGGGAACATTTTCATTACTGGAGTCTGTGATGAGTTCCCAGTGTGAGGGCTCCTGAATTATCCTCCACGGCCATAGGACAAAATTACATTTATTCCTCCAAAGACACACACCCTCACACACACAAACATAAAACGTTCTCTTCTCCTCCCTCTCTGTGACCTGCTCTGCAATTACACCTGATTGTTTTACATCTGTTTAACTGAAGGGCCAATCTCTCCCCTGTGCTTTTAATTTAGGCTGGAGCGTGTGTGTGTGTGTATTAGACAGCTGAATGGATAGTTCCTCAAAGGGGGTCAGAATAGAATAAAAAACATGTTTGGTAAATGTTATGAGTTTACATGGTGGCATTGTGTTTAAAAGGGGTTTTTATTTATGAAAAAGTAGAAATTGCCGAATTCAACCCCATTCTGAATGACAGTCCATTGATAAAGACTCTGGTCTATGTCAACCAGCCTTGACTGGTTCTGTTAATAAGATAACTTTAATAACTTCACTGTTGTAAAGCTTTGTTCTGAATGAGGGTGATTACTGTACCAAACGACTGTGGATTGTTCAAAATATGTGTATGTGTGTTTCTGTGTGCGAGTCTTTGTGTGTGTGTGCAGCCTACAGAAGTCCTACACACGGACAAGACACATTTACATTTAGTCATTTAGCAGACACTCTTATCCAGAGCGACTTACATTAAGTACAGGGACATTCCCCCGAGGCAAGTAGGGTGAAGTGCCTTGCCCAAGGATACAACGTCAGTTGGCATGACCGGGAATCGAACTGGCAACCTTCGGATTACTAGCCCGATACCCTCACCGCTCAGCCACCAGACACATGGGGGCTTAGTAAGAGGGAAGCCGTTCATCTAACTCACTTCTCTTTCTCTGGCTTTCTTTTTATCCCTACTCCGTCTCTCCTCTTTCCCTCAACCCTCTGCTCTCGGTTTTTCAGAGGTGGGCAAATAAAACAGGGAGAGTAGATTTAGAGAGGTAGGGGGTAGGAAAGGGGGGGGGGTGAGAGTGAGGGAGGGGGAGAGGCCAGTGTAGTTTCCGGAGGGTTCCGTTGCTAAGCCTGTTGAGCTGCGACCGACACAGCCCGTTGGATCAACTGGCCAACCGACGCTGACCGCTTTTGTCCTCTAACCCACTCTCCCCCCACACTTCTCTCTCTTTCTCTCTCTCCCCTCCTGTCTCTCTCCCTCCCTCTCTCCTCCTGTCTCTCTCCTCTCTTGTCTTTCTCCTCTCTTCTCCCGTCTCTCGCTCCTCCTGTCTCTCCCTCCCTCTCTCTTCTCCTTTCTCTCTCCTCCTCTCTCTCCCCCTGTCTCTCTCTCTTCTCCTGTCTCCCTCTCCCTCTCCATTGAAAGAAGAGACAATTGCTACCAGCGAACCGTGTCATGAGTAAACAACACAGGGCGGACGGAAGGAGAAGAAAGGAGTGCTGGAAGAGAGGAGCCGGGAGGGGGGCTGGTGCAGAGGGAGGGAGGGAGGTCAGAGGGGACAGAGGGTCTTAAGCCCCTTAAATAGACTTCAAATGCTCCATCTCTTTTCTTCCCTCTGTCTTTAGACAGTCGCCACAATCGCTGTGACGCTAGTTTGTTTAGAGACGCTTGTACGATCTCATCTCTGAGGTGTGTGTGTGTATGTGGCAGAAGCGTATAGTAGGATCCATTAGCTATGGTTGACACTAACAGCAGAGAGGCCTTTGTTAAGACCCTGCTGTTTAAAGAGTCAGACCTGGCTCACAAACACCTACACTGTAAGGATCGCTAATGGACTTGATCGGTGAAGTATTAGAACGGTTGTGGATGAAAGTGTGTGTTGAAAGTTGAACAGAGAGTGATGCTTTCACTTTTCAGCAAGTAGGAGGGAAGAGGAGGAGAGCTCTGATGAAGATTGAAATAGAAAGAGAGATTTTTTCATCCCGAGTAGATGGTGTGTATTATATTAGGTAATAACTCGTGTGTGATTGAGTCTTTGATTTGTTGCACCTTCCTGACAAGGGCAATTTGTCTGTTCCTAAAGGGATGAGGGGGCGGGAGATGTTGTGATTGACAGGTCTATTCCCCAGTAGAGAGGCTCTAGAGCAAAGGCCTGACAGACAGGGAGATTAACTTATTTTGATGTAATGTAGACATGTCCAGCGTGTGTGCGAGAGAGTGTGCGCGCGTGCAAGTGTGTGTGTGCACGAGTGTGTGCGTGCGAGTGTGTGTGTGCACGCGTGTGCGTGCGAGTGTGTGTGTGTGCGTGCGAGTGTGTGTGTGCACGTGTGTGCGCGCGTGCAAGTGTGTGTGTGCACGCGTGTGTGTGTGTGCGTGTGTGTGTGTGCGTGCGAGTGTGTGTGTGCACGTGTGTGCGCGCGTGCAAGTGTGTGTGCACGCGTGTGTGTGCGAGTGTGTGTGTGTGTGCGTGCGAGTGTGTGTGTGTGCACGCGTGTGTGTGCAAGTGTGTGTGTGTGTGCGAGTGTGTGTGCGAGTGGGCACATCCACTGTAAACATAAAGATTTATATACTCTCATAAACCTACACACACACTCTCTCTCTCTCACCTAAGTGGAGTGTGTGTGTTACTTTACGAGCCTCTATTTACAGCAGCCAAGCTGTTTAGTCAATATTAATATATTCATGAGCAGCATCTGGACATTTGAGGGAAACTTAGTAGTCGCTATAAAATACACACACCCACACACACATTCTGGTCCCCTCGAGAATAACGAAACAAGTCCACACGCACACAGTCACTCCTCTAAGTGATCCAGGTTGACTGGATTCGGTACTGAACGAGAAACCTGATTCTACAGACTGCAGCAGGTTGTGGGTTCGATGCCTGCAGTGCTGGACTTCCTCTGTTGGTCTCAGGTAGCATACCTCAGTCAGTCTATTGCTGACCTCCAAATCAAAGATGAGGGCTGTGTGATGTCCCGCCCACTCATATTGTTCTTATGCATCTGTGATACCAACACACACACACACACAGGGGCACACCAGCAGGGGCACAATATGTGTTCTACGTATTCAAAAACACTTATCTGTGTGTGTGATTGTATCCCTTGTTGTAATGTAACCATTAGGTGGATGTGATTTTGTGGTCTTAAGTGTGTTTAGACGTGAATCTGATCCGCTGTTATAGTTTGCACTATTACCCTTCCTTAAACCAAGCTTTTGATATCCTCAATGAAATAGCTTTTACCTTTGTTTTTGTGAGATGTTAAGGGTACGTCTGATTCTGCTGTGGGGCAGCTCTCCCTGCAGCGGTAATCTGCAGCTCATACAGGCTGTTTGCTCCTCAGTATGGGGCTGGGCCTGATGTTCATATTCAACGCACTCTCCTTGTGAGCTAGAGAGGCTTGTATACTGTGCGTGTGTGTGCGTTCCTGCAGTCGTGCTTCTATGTCTGTGCATGTGTCTGTGTGTGTCTGTGTGTGTGTGTGTGTCTGTGCGTCCCTTTGTGTGTCCCTGTGTGTGTGTGTCCCTGTGTGTCCCTGTGTGTGTGTGTGTGTGTGTGATCACCTGCTCTAGCGTCCCGTGGAGGTATGTAAGCAGCTGTCCTGTGGAGGCGTCTCCTCAGTGGGACACCCCTCATTACTGAGAATGGTCCAGTCCGGCCCCGCCAGCCCCCTTTATGATCATGATGATTGTTGTTATTTAGAGGCCCAGGCGGGGGGGGACAGCGGGCCAAATCTGCCTGACAGGCCCACAATTACCCTGCTCCACAGGGCCTCAGAACGCTGGAGATTCTCTCACCAGCGCAGAGAAGGGATTTGAAAATTTCACTTTTTTCCTCTTTTTTTTTTTGGTTTTGTTTTCTACCCTGCATTTTTTTTAATCTCTTCTTTTTTTCACATTCATCCCACCCCTCTTCCCCCTGCCACCAGGCTGTCTTTCTCTCTTTCTCTCTTTCTCTCTCCTCTCTTTTGCTCCCTCTTTTCTCTCTGCTTCTCTGAGTCTCAGGAGTTCATGGCCCCGCACCACAGGGGGCAGGCAGGGGCTGAATGAGGCTCTCTCGCACACACACACGTTCTCACACACACACGTATACACACACATCCTCACACACCCACGTACACACTCATACACACGCATTCACACATACACTCACACGCACGCAAGCACACACTCTCCTTTCCACACACACACACACACTCACACACTCACACGTGCATGCACACACATTCATACAGACACACACACAGTCTCTCACACACACATGCAAAACCCATGGAGTGTGAGAGACCAAAGCAGCTGAAGAATATGAGACACACACATGCTCGTGCACACACACACACACCGTGGTAAGGCTCCCAGTGTTTCCTATAGAAGCCATATTGTGTGACACAGCAGGGGTGAGATAGAGAGAAGACTGCTCACAAGACAGAATAAAAAATAAAAGTGAAAAGCATCGAAAAATGAAAAGTAAATCACACTTTCTCCTTGACTAGTGTGCCCTGCTATCTACTCCAGAGTAGAGTAAGACAATCACACACTCACAGAGCATCTCAGGGACAGACAGAGGACAGGTGTGTGTGTGTGTGTGTAGTCTATACATGCCTCTGTATAGATGTGCCCTGAGGTTAGCCTCCTACACACTCCATAGGCCTCCCATGAGAAGAGAGATGAGTGGAGATGGACTATAGGTGAAGTGGCTTTTATTCACACAGTGTGTGTGCGTGTGCTCATTCGCATGGGTGTGTAGAATAAGGCATTCAGAGAGACCAAGTGCTGAGTAAAGTGCCCGAGCCCTCTTGTCTGTTGCGGTCTTCACACACTCACACACATACAGTCAACCTGCAGTCTAGCTTCATCACCATGCAGGGTCTGAAAGAGAAGGATAAATAAAACAAAATTTAAATAAATAAATAATTATCAAACCTCCGCCCTCCCTCTCTCTTTCACGCACACACCTCTCCTCTCTCATTGGCTGTCTCAAGCTGCCTCTTAGCAGGCTTAGTCACCTTCTCCTCCTCCTCCTGTCCTCCTGTCCTCCTCCACCCCTCCCTTTCACATCCTCATCCTCCTTCCCCCGTTCCCTATTTATAACGACCTGCGTCATCTCTTCCTGTTTAAATAAAGCTGTGATCATTTTCAAGCTCATTCGAACAGGTGTGTCAGCAAGGTACGCCATTGATCGTCTTGCTGTTGTCATGACGTTCAGAAAGGGAGCGAGAGAGGGAGACAGAGAAAGAGTGGGAGATAGAGACAGATAGCATGAACACAGTCTAATCTCAATGGACTAAAGAGGATCATGATATATATATATATATATTTTTTTTGTATGTAGTCTGCACACCCATCCACAGATCTTGTACACACACACACACAAACACACACAACTCAACACACAGCTGCAAGGATCGATAGTTCATTATCTCAGCCAGGCCTCATATTTAGTTGGTGACCAATCATCAACACGCATCATAATCTGGTAGAGGAAATGGGCTTTTATACAGGAGTCACACTGTAACACCGGCACTGTGTGCGCAGTGAGTAAATAAGTTAGAGAGAGAGACAGAGAGAAACAGAGAGACAGACAGAGAGAGCTAGTGAAGGGGCAGTATTTCTGGAAGTAGACCTATAGGGAAAGAAGCAGGGCATCTGAATGCACCACCCCACCCTGGATAAGCTTCTCACTTATCACACACACACACACAGGTAACAGGGGTCCGTCTTATCACCAGTAAATCGGTCCTGAAGTGACAACAAAGCAATCCTCCTCCTCCTCCTCTCCTTCCTGCGCTTCTCCTCCCTTCTCCTCTTCCTCCTCCTTCTCTTCCTCTTCTTCGTCTGTATGTTCTCCTTCTCCTCTTCCTACACCTCTTCCTCCTCCTGCCCCCTCCTCCTTCTGTTCCCTAGTCACCGTGTATATAGAGGAGCAGACCAGTGAATTAAACATAGACAGATGAATATTCCATGTAAAGTGCTGTGTGATGGTGTAGCTTGTAGTATTGGAGTGCTGTCTTCAGCAAAACACTTAACCCTGGACCAGCTGGATTCCTGGTAGAGCATGTGTGTGTGTGTGTGTCTGTGTGTTTGTGTGTGTGTGTGTAACCTGAGAGAGCTTGTTTGTGTTTCCTGGTAGTCTGACAGTGTGTTTTTTTTGCATGCTGGTTTGGTAATTTTAAAATTTGTGTGTCTGCGTGTGTGTTTTTGTCCGTACTAACACGCTATTCCACATCCAAAGATGTAACGTGCGCAGACATGGTCTGTGTGAAAGAAGGTAGATAACATAACACACCTCAGCAGTAGAATACACACTGATGTCATAGGGTCAGCTGCTGTTTAGAAAGTGATCACTTCTAATTAAAGGTAAACACACACATACACACAAAACACACACCCACATAAAACAGCCAGAGAAACACACACACATGGTCAGTGTTACAGTGTGAGTCTCTCAGTAGGAGAGCACCAGAAGTTAACACCGTTGTGTTTACTCTACAGATCTGACAGTCTTGTCTGGCTCTGCTTAGCAACAACATCTTTAGTCTGGAGATTCTTCAGTGTGCGAAAACTAACATATGCTAAACCAATTCGCTGGTGGATAGTTATTAATCTGACAAAATCGGAAAGATTTTTAATTAAATATATACATATGTCTTGTATGCCTTCTGTTTAATGTATATATATATATATATATATATATATATATATATATATATATATATATTATACATTTATGTCCAAGACAAATTGTATTCAGGCCAAAACATCTATCTTATCTGATAACACTTAAACTAAATGTAGTAACTTATTACAGATACAAATTATTTTATTAAAGTGATGTGTATTTCGTAATTTCTCATTCAGTTTTATTATAAATAAATAATAATAATACTATTTATTTGGATCTCGGTATGATTTGTATGTATTTGTTGTTGCTTTGCATAGAGAAAATGTGTGTTCCCATTTAAATATAATGTTATACATATATAATATATTACAATTTTGCAATTTGTACGCAGTTATTTACAATTTATATGTAATTCAAATACAAATTTGATATAAATTATACGCAATTTATGTAGCATCCTAGTTTGAATTTGTATTTATTTTATTTACCATCCGTCCTGTAATGTCAGGTGTAGTTTAGCATCAGAGTGTGATGTGATAATCATTCCTGAACACACTCTTATTGGCTGGACATCTGTTAAATGTGTCTGCCACAGACATCCCATCACTGACAGACTCACAGTGTGTGTGTGTGTGTGTGTGTGTGTGTGTGTGTGTGTGTGTCTGTGTTAACATGTGCATCGAACCGTGTTCTTGTCGGGAAGGACAGATGGGTAACATAGAAAATGAGCAATCGCATGATGTGTCTGATGACTAGGTACACAGGTGTGTGTTTGTGTGGGTGGTATTTAATGGCAATGTTGGCTACAGCCTTGTCTCACCCAAGTCAAGGTTGTCTTTGTTACTCTGAAGCTTTTAGTTTGTACAGCTGCCTTTGAGAAGAAGGGAGAGACAGAGAGAGAGAGAGATTCCAAATGGTTAATGCAGAGCTGGTGCCCCTCCCTTCACTCCTCCTTCCATCCTCCTCTCTCTCTCTCCCCTTCCCCCTTTTCCCTCACTGGATGTTAACAAACACCCTCCCAGCCAATCCCACGGCTCCCTCCCCCCACTCGGCCCTCTAGCCCCGCCCCTTGCCTTACCAGCACCGAAAGAGTGTTTCAAACTTGGATGGAGCGAGGGAGAGAGAGAGAGAGAGAGAAAGGGAGCAAGACGTTTAGGAGCGCACGGCAGTAACAGCTAGCAAGTGAACGAGTGAGAGTGAAGGAGAGTCTGAGTGAGCGCGGAGCTACCAGCAGACTGATGCTAATTTAACCAACCATCCTCCCCTGCCTCTGAAGATAAGAAACAAAGAAAAAGAAGGGAAAAAAACGGAAAAGGGAAAGAAAAAACTCCACCTCTATTATTTTCTTGTTTGTTTCATCCCTGTCTCGCTGGTGTACGAGGTGGTGAGCGCTGCGCTCGGAGCCTGCGGAAGCCGCTCTCCTCCGCCAGAGAGAGAGAGAGAGAGACGGAGAGTGTCTGCGCTGCCCAGCTTTGCCTGCATGTGAGAGAGGAGGGGATGGGAGAGGTCGACAGAGCCTGAGACGGAAGAGAGGGAGAGAGAGAGAGAGAGAGAGAGAGAGAGAGAGAGAGAAACGGAGAAAGACTGTGAAAGTGTAGGAGAAGGGAAGCGTGTGTGTGTGTTCCATGCACCAGTGAATAGCCCAGGAGGTGCGAAGCCCAACACAGAAGGGACACACTGGACTATCCTCTCAGACAAGGTAACTGCTGCTACTCCGCTGGCTGTGTATGTGTGTGTGTATACGTGTGTGTGTGTGTGTGACCACATGTGAGCTCTTGTCTCAGCGCCCATTGTAATGTGTAAGTGTGTGAGAATGTGTGTGAGCCAAAAGCCTGCCTCTTTGACCAGGAATCAACGAGTCTGAGAGGAATGAATTGCTTAGAATAGGCTGTTATTTAGAATGCTGTGTGTGTGGGTGTGTGTGTGTGTGTGTGTGTGATCCTACTGGTGTTGCATGCTAATATTGTCTTGGACTGTATTGCTTAGAGGAAGCCAGAAAGAGGGAAATCAAAGCTCAGAAAGAGAGAGAAAGAGGGAGAGACCGACAGAGAGGGAGAGAGAAGGAGATTTCAGATGTTCTGAATTAGAGTAAATAGTTGTGCCCAGCTCAGTGGTGTCTCTCTTTCTCTCTCTCTCTCTTTCTCTCTTTCTCTCTCTCTCTCTTTCTCTCTCTCTCTCCCTCTCTCTCTCTCCTTCTCTTTCTCTCTCAGCTATGTTCCTTCTTGGGTTTTGGCTGTGGTCAGAGTTTCCAGTCCTGAAATCACCCAGACACACCGGGGTACACCACACTGCTTCACACACACATATATTAATACACACACTCATAATAGATTTCACCGTGTGTGTGTGTGTGCGTGCGTGTGCGGCATAAATATATACATATGTTGATTCTCTTTTCATATCAAGGTCCTCTATCAGCTGTACACACATGAAACCTTCGTCCACAGAACCCCCCTTGTTTCCACTCTGTGCTGCCTACGTATCGTTTAAATGGAGAAGCGTGTCCATTTCCCTGCCTGTGTCGTCCTGAGTGCCGTCCTGCTCGCCTCCCCTCACTAGCTTTCTCAGCAGCAGACACGGTTGATGTCGCCGTAGCATTGGCGATAACTCCCACTTGTGTTGGCGAGGAGAGTCTTACAGTGGGGATAATTAAATCCAGGTTCAGGAAAGCTTTAGGAATTCCTCTCTCCTGTTACCTTTTCACTCACTCACTCACTCACTCACTCTCTCTCTCTCTCTCTCTCTCTCTCTCTCTCTCTCTCTCTCTCTCTCTCTCTCTCTATCTCTCCAGCGAGAGACGAATAGAGGGAAGAAATGAGAGATGAGGTAGGATGAGTGTCGGACAAATAAAAGTGTTTGATGGGTTTTTGGGGGGAAAGGTGTGAATTTTAAAGTGTCTTAAAAGACGGAGCCATCTTTAAGGACATAAAAAAAGGATGTCTTAAAAATGTAACCACATGGTTTAAATAAAAACTATTTATGTTTTTTTTATATATATATATAATTCTTTGATACAAACATTTTGCTCTCGGAATATACATGTATATACAGTATATATATTTTTAAAGAAAAATATGCATAACATTTTAAAGTTTTAAAAGTATTTGTTAAAACGGCTGAGGTGATTGTTTAGACGATACAAAACGCAAGCAAATATTTTTGCTGCTCTATGATGAACTGGATTGGCTTGATGGAGTGAAGTATAGAAACGTGTGCATTTCATATTTTAGTCGACAGAAAGAAAATAAATTGGTAATTGGAGTTTGTTTGAGGAAGACACTGCGCTAAGTCATGTGGAGAATACAACATTTCCCCCACCCCACAGACACACACACACATTCATGCATGCTTCATACACACACACACACACCTTTAGGCACTGACACACATTTTTCTCCCTCTTTTTCGCTCTCTGTCTCTCATCCACCCGCCGACCCCTTCCTTCACATCTACCCGAGGCCTGTCCGGGCGTCACATGTAGGGTGTGTGACCCTTCAGGTTATGAGGGTCATGCTGTCAGAGCAGCGCAGGGTTCCAGGGCCATGTGTGTGAGGATGTTTAATGTCCCCCCCAGCAGCACTGCCAGCCTGCATGGTTCCACTCTAAGATTTCATTAGCATCCTGGTCAGATTTACCAGCCAGAACTCAGATCCCTCCCTGCAAACAGAGCCTGCGGAAGGCAAGAGGGTTGTTAAAAAAAGAGAGAGAGGGAAGGAGTTACAGAGTGAAGGAGAGAGAGACAGAGAGAGAGGAAGGGAGTGAAGGAGAGAAAGAGAGGGAGGGGGTAGAAGGAAAATTGAGAAATTAACAACCATTTTCCTTTAGTTTCTTCTCACCCCTTTCCATTTTCTCTCTCTCCCCCACTCACACGCTCACTCACTCCATCTTTTTTCACAACGTAGAAAGAGAGGGATCTCCTAGCAACGGGGTGCGTGTACATGTGTGTGTGTGTTATATGTTCCCTCTCTGTGCTTGGTAATCTGGTTGATGGACTGCATTACCGTGAATGGAGGCCATTACTCAGAGAGTAAAAGTTTCAATTAGGGGTTTGGCCGTGACCGGTAGTACTGCTGGTGCTTTTGGTTGCCCTGGTGATTTACCGGTACTGTCTACTGGTCCATACTGGTCCTTACTGGTCCTGCTCTACCCTGTTGCTCAATCCTGTAGCTCTATCCCCCTGCCATCATGGCTACAGTTATGGTCTGTTAGGATTTGGGGGGTACTGGGGAAGAGAGGTGGGTACTGGGGAAGAGAGGTGGGTACTGGGGAAGAGAAGTGGGTACTGGGGAAGAGAAGTGGGTACTGGGGAAGAGAGGTGGGTACTGGGGAAGAGAAGTGGGTACTGGGGAAGAGAAGTGGGTACTGGGGAAGAGAGGTGGGTACTGGGGAAGAGAGGTGGGTACTGGGGAAGAGAGAGGGGTACTGGGCTGGCGGGGCACAGTGTTTAGACCAGTGGAGGACTGAGGCGGCTGTTCAGCTAGGATCAGGCGGGATCAGCTACTGGGTGTGGCCTGGCTCCTGTTGGAGGGAGAGAGAAAAAAACATATCATCTCTTGCTTTCTCTCTCTTTATTTGTCCTACCTTTATCCTCCCTCTCTACTCTGTTCTCATTAAAGTCAGGATCAGTGTTTCCACTCTTTCTGATCTTTTGATCCCTCGTTCTCGCATCTGTGGGAAGATAACAATAAGAGAAGGAAGGAGAAAGAGATCTGTGTACCACAGAGAGACAGGGGACAGAGAGAGAAAGCAAGAGAGAGAAGAGAGACAAAAAGAGCGGGGAGGGGGGACGGTCTGGCGGATTGATGTATGGGAAGAGTCTGTAGCACTTTGAGCGTTTCCAGAAGTGAGAGAGAGACAGTGAGATCAAATGAAAGACAGACACACGGAGAGATGGTGAAGGAGGGAGGTGGAGAGAGAATGCGTATCAGTGTTTGAGGGATGAGGTGTGTTAACTTAGTGGTCTTATCTGGAGATATGTACTGATCATTCCCCTATTGCGCTCTTTCTGTCGTGCGCTCTCTCACTCTCTATCTCTCTCTCTCACACTCTCTCTCTCTCTCTCTCTCTCTCTCTCTCTCTCTCTCTCTCTCACACTCTCTTGCTCTCTCCCTCCAGCCCCAGGTTGGAGAACATAGATAACAATGTAGTCCATGTCCTTCATTCCTTTATTTTCTCATCACATCCACACCTAATCTTTTACCCACCTCATAGATAAGTGCTGTGGTGTCTGTGTGTGTGTGTAAGAATGCTATGTGCATGTCAGCATACGTGTGTGTGTGTGTTATAGCTGGCAGCTCTATTATAAAAGCTATTGTTGTGTTGGAGTCTCCAGAGGTAACGACACATCGGCTGGCATCAGCACACGAGCTTGGATAAGATTTATATATAACGCACTCACACACACACACTCACACACACACGCTCACACACACACACACACACATATATGGGCTAGCAGAGGAGAGGCTTCCACTCTGTGATAGTGTGGTGAGGGACAGGGGACGACCACACACTGTGGCTCCAGCCCAGAGAGGCCTGGCGAGGCCAGAGGGAAGGAGGATCGTGTGGTATTATTGTATATAATATGTAGTCATCTCTAATGACATATGTATTTAGATGTAGATATAAATAGGAACCCAATGGATAGGAATCTGTAAGATGGTTGTTGTGTATAGGGAGGGTCAGATTACGGTGACACAGGGGCGGGAGTTAGAAGCTTGAGACCAATGTTCCAGGATGACAATAAAGTCACTTTTGAAGATAACAGTTGACTCACGCTTGTTATTTAAGAATAACACGACAGGTAGGTGGACGGGAGAGATTAGTCAAATATACACAACACGGCGATGGTATGCAAATTCCATTTCCTGTTACTTTGAGAGTGAGAGAAACAGCGGGAAATAGACTGTGCGCGTGTGTGTGTGTGTGAGAGGATTATATTTTCTAGATAAATATGAATAATATTCCAGATGGGTATTTAGTCTTTTCGTTGAAAAGGCTGGCGTTGGCTGGAACGACAGTTTGGGGAATTTATTGAATGATTATATTTCTCTAAAAAGTACTTAAAATGTAAAAGCTATAAATCGCACAGCATTTTAGAACTATTAGAAAGAATGTCTCCATGCTTTTATCATTATCGTAATTTGTAAGTGTTATTCTCACAGAAAATTACTTCCTCTTTAAATGCAGTTTCTAAATATATGATATATTATACAGCACATATATCCATAATATATAACATATGTATGTATGTATAAGAGAAGCATCAAATTGTTTCATATTTAACTAAAGGATAAAGATAGAGAAAGGGGGTAGGACTTGAAAAGTTTGTTATGAACTTCTTCCTACTCCTTTTTGAACATGGGAATTTCTAATTTGAATTACTTACAATAATTTTGGAAGATTATGCTGAGAAGTACATGACCTTATTAAGCTGTCATTTTAATTGTAATTTTATATATATGCATGTCTGTATATATATATTTTTTATTTATATATTTTTTTACATGTTCAAAATAAACTACTACGACTTTGGTTGGTATGTATGTGTATACAGTATTAAAGCTGTATTTGTTGCATATTTTGCCATATCTAATAGCAAAACAGAGTTTATTGTATATCTAATATCTAATGTCTAATACAATAACAGGAAGTATTATATAAAGTGGTGTTGTTTAAAAGTTGTACTACTTTAATATTAATAGCATTATTATTATTAATATATACTTTTTTATTTAAATGTGTAGTAGTAGTAGTATTTTTTTTAATCATATTAATTATTTTTGTATTGATCTGTTCATAATATATATATTATTATATCATTATAATTATACCTTTTTTTCTGTAAGGGACATATTTGATCCTTACTTTTGTGCATGTGCGGGTTTGTGTGAGTATGCCCCAGAGGAATCTGAGCTCATCATGACCATCAAACACAGGAAATGGGTTCATTGATGGAGTGGCCTGTAGACTCACAGCTAGGTCATAATTACTCTGTAGGAATTATAACACATGCACACAAATAAATTCACAAACATGCACGCATACACACATATATAGAATATATTTCTATATTCACACCCTCACACACATACACGCGCAATAACATTCAGTGACATGTCTGCTTAAACATTTTCTATTTCTTTCTTTTTTCTTTTTTTTCTCAAAATTACTTTATGATGTTTGTTGAAATAAACACATATATGTTGACATAATATAAAGGAATGTGTTGAAGTTGCATATATTTTGTTGGTGGTACCTACCTGATGGACAACACTGGCTAATCACTAATGCTGTTTGAAGCATCTGGATGTCCTCATAAACTCACACCTAATTAATCCCTGCTTTGCCTAAACTAGCAGATCTACTAACCTGTGTAGCCTAGCGTAACGATGTCTACTCACACCCAACCTCTGTGTAGCGTAGCGTGGCGTAGCCTAGCGGGGTCCAGTCTTATTAACTAACCTTAGCGTAGCCTAGCCTACTAGTGTGTGACTAATGCCCTCTTCCTGCTTGGAGGAGGGGGGCCAACAAGGTGCTAGCCTCTGTTCGCAGTAGCCATACATCACCGGGTAACACAGCGCCACAGGCCAACAGGGTGACCGCGGGGATGAGAGAGAGAGAGAGAGAGAGAGAGAGAGAGAGAGAGAGAGAGAGAGAGAGAGAGAGAGAGACCAAGAGACACAAAGAGAGTTGGAGCCACCACATGACAATGGTCATTAAATGACCACCTTAAGATAGATCTAGTGTATTTTCCAGCCAGCCTGGTTGTCTGATCCCCTGAGGAAGAAAAAGACTCTGGAAGACAGGAGGTTTGTTGGTGTCTATTGCCATGCCAGAACCTCCCAGTGACCTAGCGATGCTAAGCTAAAATAAGAATAGGTTTTTGTCCGAATGAATTTAGCTAGCTAACTCTGATGAGTCTATGTCATATGACCAGTTGTCTGGCTCAATCATCTCTCGGCTAGTCTTGCTCTTTGGTCTCTGCTTTTGTGTTCGTAAGCTAATAGTAGACCATATTAAGTCAAATATAATACAAATATGAAGCAAATAATAACTTGTATGGTTCAACAGTGGGGGTGGAGTAGATGTGGAGTAGAAGTAGGTGGAGGAGGGGTTTAGGAGTGGTGGACCAGAGGTGGAGGTGTTGAGGATGGGTGGAGGAGGGGTAGCGGAGAACTGGGTGAAGGAGGGTGGAGGAGAGATGGGTGGAGGAGAGACGGGTGGAGGAGAGATGGGTGGAGGAGAGACGGGTGGAGGAGAGACGGGTGGAGGAGAGATGGGTGGAGGAGAGACGGGTGGAGGAGAGATGGGTGGAGGAGAGATGGGTGGAGGATAGATGGGTGGAGGAGAGACGGGTGGAGGAGAGATGGGTGGAGGAGAGATGGGTGGAGGAGAGACGGGTGGAGGAGAGATGGGTGGAGGAGAGATGGGTGGAGGAGAGATGGGTGGAGCAGCTAACAAAGGAGGGCTCAGTCAGCAGGTCTGTCTCAGTCTGGAGGGTAATGGCTGCTAACTCCATTACAGGGCATCTACCTTAACCATATTACCCTTGGTCCTCCTTCTGTCACTCACATAGAGGCTGACACACACACACACACACATACACACACACTGAAACATTCATTTATGCAGACACACACATTACATCCGTCTCTCAACACCTGCCTGTGTGTATTTCAATCCCATGAGAGAGAGAGAGAGAGAGAGAGAGAGAGAGAGAGAGAGAGAGAGAGAGAGAGAGAGAGAGAGAGAGAGAGAGAGAGAGAGAGAGAGAGAGAGAGAGAGAGAGAGAGAGAGCTTTTCGTCTAGATGGCCCCTCTGTTCATATGTGTGAGTACATGTGAGTGTACAGTACATTCCTATTCAGAAAGCTACAACCTCCTGAGGGCTGCTGGGGAAGATCCTTAATGAGAAACTAAAGGGGGGCTCTCTCCCACACACACACACTCACAGTCACACATACATACACACTCACACACACGCACACACTGGGAAATAAATCCCCGACCTTTTGATTGTTTCCGCCCGACTCGGCATTCCTGGGATCAGGGGTTGAAGAGAGCTGTCCTGCTGATCACTTGAAGACATACAGACATACACACACACACACACACACAGACGGACACACACATACCCACACACTCACTCACTTAGCCCAATTGCCTGCTTCAGGCTTGCATGACAAGTGCTTTAGCAGGCCTGGTGCCCTCCTAGCTATCTGACCCTGGAGTCAGAGAGGAGGGAAGGAGGAGGGAAGAACAATGAAGGAGAAGAGAAGAAATGGGAGGGGAAAAAATAGGAGGAAATAGGAGAACAGCGGGGTAGGGGAGGAGAGAAGAGAAGGGGAGAAGCATGGAGAGGAGAAGAGAGGGGCTGAATGAATCCTGGAGCTTAAGTCCTCCACTCAGTCACTCTGCTTTGTTTGGGGTTGTCAGACGCATAAGCACGGGAAGGTCACGACCTCTGAAGATGCAGGGTCACCTTTCAGGAAGATGAAACCTGAGCTAGAGGTCCCTCACACACACGCACACAAAACCTGATCTTTGTCCGCCATGTGTTGTTAGGCTGCCAGCAGACGGTTCGGTTAGCAGTAGGTTAGGCCAACACAAATACACACACAAATACACACACACACACGTCATCTCACACACACACACCAGGGTGCTGACATAGGGGAGTAGATGACCCCAGATAGAGAGATTTGTATCTGTCCTTAGTGTGTGTGAGTGTGTGTTTTTGTGTGTATGTTTAAACAGTTGTCACCTAGCAGGGGGTAGGGTGAGGGGTAGAGAGAGGGGAATGAAGGGGAGGGGGCAAAGGTTGTATACATGAACAGTTTATACTGTAATCACTGTTCTGCATATTGTTTAGGTTGTGTGTTTGTGCGTGTCCCTGTGTTTGTGTGTGGCCTGAC
>NC_085031.1:14318189-14330489 GCF_963692335.1 Osmerus eperlanus
GGATGGTCATTTTAAAGGTAACCTTCAGTCGGCATATCAGGCCCTAACAAAGACACGGCCAGGATTAAATATGTTACTGCAGTGAGTGTGTGTGTGTGCTTTCATCGCTTCTCCATTGCTATTTTGCACGACCATCACTAATCCCATATGTTTCCCTCAGCCAGGATGCCCATCCAACATAGCGCTAACACTTAGCCTAGCGGCTACACTAAGCATAATGAGCACAGCAGGCCTGGTGGAACACCAGCAGGTTAGCGTTCCACGATCATTTGTGTGTGTTGGCTTCACAGCTACCACACACTCAATGGATGGCTATTGGGGCTGTGTTAGCGTGTTAGAAATTAGTGGTTTAGCGTAGCGGCTAATTAATCCATGCAAAATGAATGGACTTCATTGTTAGCATTTATTAGCCAGCCTAGCGAGAGCTGTGTCAAGTCATTGTCCTGTGAATATGTATTTGTAATGGAGATGGTAGAGGTAGGGAGACCATATGGTACAACACCTTATAGATGAATAGAAGTGTGTGTGTGTGTGTGTGTGTGTGTGTGTGTGTGTGTGTGTGTGTGTGTGTGTGTGTGATACCATATGTTAGACCTGGTAAACTGTAGAATAGGTGGGGAAATACCAAGAGTCTTCTATACACACAAGCTTTTGTTCACAAAGACATGGGGCCAACAGGTGTGTGTGTGTGTGTTGTGAGACAGGTGATGAAAAGCCAGGGGCTGTGTTGACATCATAGTGAGCCTGCTCCAACGGTGTCCATGGCAACCAGACTATGGAAAGTCAGTTGGCTCGGCCACACCCCTGTCACTGATCCTCCCAGGTAACGACAGGAATAGAAGAGAGGAAGAGAGACATGAAGAGAGACTTGAAGAGAGACATGAAGAGAGAGAGAGAGAGATGGTGAGATATCCCCATAGCCATGTGACCAGCTTCTGAGACGATGTTTGATGTCAACCAAGATGTCTGTTAGTTTCTAAAGAAGCAAGCCTGCCCTTCTCCTCTCTATCCTCTCCTCCTCTCTATTCTCTCATCTTCTCTTCCTCTCCTCTCTGTCCTCCCTATCCTCTCCTCCTCTCTTTCCTCCCTATCCTTTCTTCCTCTCTTCCCTATCCTTTCTTCCTCTCCTCCTCCCTATCCTGTCCTCCTCCTCCCCTCCTCTCCTCCTCTCTTTCCTCCCCAGGCTCCTCTCTGAAATGTCTTGGGATCTTAACTCTGCTTAGGGATGCACTCCTATAGAGGACACTCAACGTTTTGTGCTTGTAGTGTGTGTGTGTGTGTATTTGGCTGTGTGGGAGTGTGTGTGTGTGTGTGTGCATACACGCATTCACAGTAGAAGGGTGTGTCTCAACTAGAAAAGGGGTCCAGGAATGGGAGGGGGATGATGGATGGAGTGAGAAAGAGGACATAGAAAATGGAAGCGAGGGAGGGAGGGAGGGAGGGAGGGAGAGAGGGAGGGAGGGAGGGAGGGAGGGAGCGAGGGAGGGAGGGAGGGAGGGAGGGAGGGAGGGAGGGAGGGAGGGAGGGAGGGAGGGAGAAGGAATAAATGAAGGATCAGGTTGTTTGTAATCCCACTATTAGTGTAACAGAGAAGTGGACCATGAATACCTGCTCAGATTAGACAAATGGAACAATTTCTTTCGCTCTCTTTCTCTCTCACTCCCCATCTCTCTCTGCCCCCTCTCTCGCTCTTTCTGTCTCTCTCCCCCCTCTCCCTTTCCCCCTTCTCTCTCTGTCTCTCTCTCTGTCTCTCTCTGTCTCTCTCGCACTATCTCTCTCTCTCTCTCTCTGTCTCTGTCTCTCTCGCTCTCTCTCTCTCTCTCTCTCTCTCTCTCTCTCTCTCTCTCTCTCTCTCTCTCTCTCTTTCTTTCTGTCTGGTCACCCCCCCAGTGTGTAGGAATGCCTAGCCCACTCAACAATCCCCCCTCTGTCTGTCTGCATTCCAGCCTAGTCCCCTTTTAATTGATACATTTCTGAAGGGCGTCAGTTTGGAAGTATGGTGTGTGTGTCTGTGATTGTGTTTGTGTGTGTGTGTGTGTGTGTGAGAGAGAGAGAGAGAGAGAGAGAGAGAGAGAGAGAGAGAGAGAGAGAGGAGAGAGAGAGAGAGAGAGAGAGAGAGAGAGAGAGAGAGATAGAAAGAGAAAAAGAGAGCTCACCTCATCAATCACGGGACACCTCGAAAGGGGGCTGACACACAGAGAGACGCACGTCTGCACACACACATCCCCCACTGGCAGGTGAACCCTGACCCTTGGCGCTGTGGTAAATCCTGGTGAGTGTGTGTTACTATTTTGGTTTGTTGCCTGCTTCCACACAAAATATCAGTTAGTCTGCAAAGAGGGGGACTACATCTATTTATTTCTGTCTGTCTCCCTCTCTCTCTTCTCGGCTCTTCACTCTCTGACCCTCTCTCTCTTCCATTTCCTTGTGTCTCTAACACTTCCAATAGCTGCTAACTCCATTAACGGGCATCTACCTAAACTATATTACACTTGGTTCTCCTTCAGTGGTACTTCATCTAGCAGTCAGCTGTGGCATTAGTCACAAACTCTCAAGACACACACACACACACCGAGGGACGGAGAGTAGACATCATTTGCAGAGACAGGACTGCCAGCGCTGGGGTTTTAGCTGGTGACCCAGATGTCCCTGTGTAACTGGAGCATGGTCTGTCTTCACAATAGACGCCTGTCAAATGGACAACACACACACACGCACACACGCACACACACACACACACTGACTGGTGGTCTCACAGGTTGTGTTAAGTCTCTCTGATGGATATGGCTACTTCTGCATGGTTGACCTAGACTCCTGCAGGGGCTGGTGTGTGTGTGTGTGTGTGTGTGTGTGTGTGTGTGTGTGTGTGTGTGTGTGTGTGTGTGTGTGTGTGTGTGTGTGTAGTATAACCCACGGCATATCTTGGTTAGTGTGGACTGTATAAAGAGCAGCAGTACACAAAGACGGACCTTTCCCTGCCCCCCCCTCAATACCCCTTCTGCCTTCGACCCCTGCTGCCCCTCTCCTGCCCCTCTCCTGCCCCTCTCCTGCCCTGCTCCTGGCCCCTCACTGCCCCCATCCTGCCCTGCTCCTGGCCCCTCACTGCCCCCCATCCTGCCCTGCTCCTGGCCCCTCACTGCCCCCATCCTACCCTGCTCCTGGCCCCTCACTGCCCCCATCCTGCCCTGCTCCTGGCCCCTCACTGCCCCCATCCTGCCCTGCTCCTGGCCCCTCACTGCCCCCATCCTGCCCTGCTCCTGGCCCCTCACTGCCCCCATCCTGCCCTGCTCCTGGCCCCTCACTGCCCCCATCCTGCCCTGCTCCTGGCCCCTCACTGCCCCCATCCTGCCCTGCTCCTGGCCCCTCACTGCCCCCCATCCTGCCCTGCTCCTGGCCCCTCACTGCCCCCCATCCTGCCCTGCTCCTGGCCCCTCACTGCCCCCATCCTGCCCTGCTCCTGGCCCCTCACTGCCCCCCATCCTGCCCTGCTCCTGGCCCATCACTGCCCCCCATCCTGCCCTGCTCCTGGCCCATCACTGCCCCCATCCTGCCCTGCTCCTGGCCCATCACTGCCCCCATCCTGCCCTCCTTTTGCCCCCATCCTGCTTCTGCCCAAGCTTATGTATTAACTCCTGACCTACGGACATATCCTCAATACCTATTGTTGAGGGACAGCAGACTGATTGTGCTTGTGTGTGCGGTGCATATCTCACACATTAAATGAAAAGGCTAATTGACAGCTAGTCATTAACAACCTATTGCAGTGGCAGGTGGAAAACCTTTGAGTCCTCTGTCCTTCTGCTAAACTCTCTCCTCTCGCCTCTCACGATCTCTCTCTTTGTCTCTCTCTCTTTGTCTCTCTCCTCTCAGGGAGTTGTGACAGTGAGGTCTAATTAAGGTTTATTTAAGCTGGCTAGGAGCTGCACTAAGACTGTTTGCCCAGTGAAAATAAACGTTGGTGTGTAGGTTTGTTCTACAGGAGGTGTGTGTGTGTGTGTGTGTGAAACAGAGCCATGTAAATAGCAGGTGTGTATTGGTGTATGTAGGTGAACCATACCTTGACTTTAATGTTTTAATAATGTGGTTTGTCTGTGCCCGTGTGTGAGTTTGGGGAATGTATGTGTGTGTGTGTGTATGTGTGTGTGTGAGAGAGAGAGAGAGAGAGTGAGAGAGAGAGAGAGAGAGAGAGAGAGAGAGAGAGAGAGAGAGAGAGAATGAGTGTGAGAATGAGTGTGAGAATGAGTGTGAGAATGTGTGTGTGTGTGTGTGTGGGGTGGGGTCAGGCTCTCTCCTGTCTGCTTGTGTGCTTGGTAATAAATCACTGAAGCTGCCTCACTGCCACTGCTAGCTATGGACCAAGGGTGGTTATCACACACAACACCACACACACTTACGTACACACACGTTCACACACACAGGGTGATTGAAAGAGAGAGAGATCCGGCTCTCTACTTAACTTAGCAGGCTCTGGTAATGAGGGCCTTGTCACTTAGAAGAGGAGGATGGGAGAAGAGAGAGAGAGAGAGAGAGAGAGAGAGAGAGAGAGAGAGAGAGAGAGAGAGAGAGAGACAGAAATAAAGAGAGAGAGAGAGAGAGAGAGACAGAAATAAAGAGAGAGAGAGAGAGAGAGACAGAAAGAGAGAGAGAGAGAAAGAGAATTAGGTCTGTGCTGACTGTGCTCACCTCAGTGCTCAGGTGCTCTCATTAGCCGTCTTCGCACACACACACACACACACAGTAATGTTCAGCTATTACCAGTAAAGATCCATTTATTCCTATTACATTTTTACACAGTTTTATGAGCACAAACACGCACACACACAGAATATTAAACACACAGAAATGTTCACTGTTAATGCTGGCCAACCTCAATCTCTCTCTGTGTCCATCTCTTTCTGTGTCACCGCTCAAAAACTGTTCTAATCTGGCAATCAAATATGGCCCTAACTCTGAGTGTTAGGGCCACCCAACCATCTGCTGGCAGACACACATGTGACCAGGGATTACTATTTCAAAATGAAATTGAATTTTCCCATTAATTAAATGGATGAGACAAAGATATATTATGGTCCAGATTCTGCATCCTGTCACCAATAATGTAAGGTCAATGCAAGTTCAATGATGACAGATTTAATTTCACATCATGCTTCCTTTTATTTAGCTTATTTTTTATACACACCTCTAATTGTAATGTCAAATCCTTTGAATGAATTGATCTATTGCTATTGTTGTCAATGATTGTTTTCGCATTGAAGGATTTCCACAGTAGTTGAAAGCCATCCTATCTCTAAGATATAGCAGTCAGGACTCTTAACCAGACATCACTGCTGTTCTTCAGCTCCAACCAGGTCAGACTGTCATTGATAAAACTAGACACACACAGCCACACACACAAACCACACACAGGCACGCACACACACAGCCACACACACACAGACAACCACATACGCACACACACAACCACACATACGTACACACACACACACTACCACACACAACAGCCACACACACACAGACAACCACATACGCACACACAACAACCACACATACGTACACACACACACACTACCACACACACAACCACACACACACACACACCCTCACCACTCAGCATTGCTTGGAGGTCAACCTCAGCCTGCAGGCAAGATCAGAGCAATCACTCAGAGACACAAAGGACCTGTGTCTGTGTGTGTGTGTGTGTGTGTGTGTGTTCAAATGGGTTAAATGTAGATGTGCCTATGTGGTTAAACAGAGCCAGCAAAGGATGTGCTCAGGTAAAATACCATTTGTTACTACTATATTTATATATATTAACGCTGTCCAAAAAAAGGAACACACCCTGACTCTGGCCCCTCCAGTGTCCAGGACACTGAGAGGAAATGTGTAACTGAGACAGAACCAGGCCCGCTCCCCGGACCCCCATCTCTCACCAGACAGAGCGCCTCTTGTGTCTGCAGAACCGTACCATGCACACATGGGAAGAGAGTGGGAGAGAGGTGGGGGAGACTGGGAAGGGGGTGAAGGGAGAGAGGGAAACAGAGAAATGCATAGAGGGACAGAGAGACAGAGAGAGAGGTGTGTGTACATATGTATAGAGGTGAAGAGAAAGCTGATCTAACAGGGAAAGTGGTGCTGCAGAGGAAGAAGCTTTATCTGATCTGGAAACACACACTAACACACACACACACGCACACTAACACACACACACTAACACACACACGCACACTAACACACACACACACACTAACACACACACCCTGGCGCAGTTAGTCCAAACCTGAGCTGGATCCTGTTTAGGGGTGGTGTGTGTGACTAACAGTGAGGCAGCATTGATGACATCAGACGGCTGAAACTCGACCTGCATTGAGACCAGAGCTGCCCATCACCTGCTTCACTACTGCTAGTGAAAACCTTTACATTCATGTACTATACAATACTACTAATACCACTACTATCACTCACTACTACTCACTACTACCACCACTACTACTTCTAATAATAATAATATCATAAATAATAATAACATCCTGGGAGCGTGGCTCCCGTTCTGGTTAGGTAGCTTCAGTAGCAGCTGTTTGAATCCATGCTGAGCTCAGACACTGTGGCCAGGACCAGAGGAGACCTGAGACAAGGAACATCAATCACGCAGACAGACACGCACACACACACACACACATACAGTATACACACACACAAACACACCTATACAAACACTCATACCGTATATACACACACACACAAACGCACACATATACCGTACACTCACGCATGTAGACACACATACACACATACAGACACAGACACACACTTAGACACACACTCGATCTCTCTACTTCTCTAAGGTCCTAGGCGGGCAGCTCCTTCCCATCCTTTCCCTTTTTAATGCAACACCTCACTCAGCTGGTTCTACAGCTGGTTCGAGACATTCCCACCGGCTACTGTGTGTGTCCAAGTGTATGTGTGTTTTGTGTCTTTATTGAATCTAATAATAGTTTATATCCACTCGGCTGTGTTTGACTGGTTCACTACAAAGAACTCTAGAAAGAATAACAAGTTCTACAAAGAATAACAACAATCGATGAATACTTACAGGGAAGTTCTCTTCCGCTCCCCCTCCTCTCCCTTTATCCCTTCCTCTCCCAGAGGTACAACAATAACTAGTTATTATACTGTGCATTATGTACATAATGATGAGATCATTAGGAGGGAGGGAGGGAGGGAGGGAGGGAAGGAGGGAGGGAGGGAGGGAGGGAGGGAGGGAGGGAGGGAGGGAGGGAGGGAGGGAGGGAGGGAGGGAGGGAGGGAAGGAGGGAGGGAGGGAGGGAGGGAGGGAGGGAGGGAGGGAGGGAGGGAAGGAGGGAGGGAGGGAGGGAGATGGTGAGGAAATGTAAAGGATCTGAAAAGATTTAAAGATAGAGTAAAGAGGAGAGGCCAGGGAGAAAGAGAGGGACAGAGAGAGAGATGGATACGGAGAGACACTGAGAGAGGGGGGGGCAGAGAGAGAGAGAGATAGATGGAAAGACAGAGAGAGAGAGAGAGAGAGAGAGAGAGAGAGAGAGAGAGAGAGAGAGAGAGAGAGAGAGAGAGAGAGAGAGTGGAACTCATTTCTAGACATAGCTCCCTCTGACGGCACCACGGTCCCTGGTCGACAAAGCGACATCGTCATCAACCGTGTCCCTCGACGACCACGTTCCCGTCCCGTGTTCCAGCAGGCTCCGCCATGGCAACAGTTGCGTTAGACTGATGTAAGGTGTGCGTGTGTCTGCCCTGTGTAGACTCCCTTGACAAACCCTCTCCTGATTTAGCCCCACTAATGCATGTGCGAGCACACACACACACACTCAAACCCTCTGGAGCCCGGGGGCCTGTTGTGCCAGGCGAGGTGGGCAGGGGCGGCTGGCACAGTCCCACTCTGCCCCTCCAACTCTGGACTCTGGGTTAGGGGGCCTCGTCACCACGCTAATCCTTTCATCGTGCTCTGCTGCGCTTACACACTCGCACACACGGTTAGGAAGGCCATGGATAATTTAACTGTTGCCCTAATGCCTCGTTACTGCGAGAGACTGGGGGAAACACGCACGCACGCAGGCGCACACACACAAGGCCTAGTAAGTCTCGATTCAGAGAGTGATGTCATAAGGTCGTAAAGGCTTCAGGCACTGTAGTCTGTTTCTTCCTGCCGCTCTCCCTCTCTCTCCCTCCCTCTCTCTCCCTCCCATGTGACTAGTCCATAATGGTCAGTAGTAAACTTGAACCACAGACTCTTACGGCTGTGGAAGAAAAAGAAAGGGAGAAGGAGAGATGAAAATAGCAACGGTTTCGCCATACGTGGTGGAAATATCTTTCTTTGTCAGGGTGGCGGGGGGTGGAGGAGGGCTTGTTTTTAACAATGTGCCAGGGATCCCTGTCTGTTGTGCTTGTTAAGCTTCTCTCTGCCTCGCTCAGACAGATGTTTTCACAACATGGGAAATTCGGCTGTAAAGAGGCTTTCGGGGCCGGTCAATCACTGATCTGTCCTGTGTCCTGCACAACAGAGCTGGTGTGTGTGTGTGATTGTTTACGAACATGTGTTAGCATATGGGCCCTCTCCACCCCCTGTGGTGTGCGTCCATGCCCTGGTGCAAACCTCCATTATCATGTCTGCTCCTCCTGCCTCCATTCTTACCCCGGCCCGGTCCTTTATCTCCACCCAGGCTGAGTCACTCCAAGGTTACCCCCAGCTCCCCTCACCCTGCCTGGGCTTTGGGAACCAGGCAGGCTGGGCGTTCTCAGAGGAGACTTTGTGTTGCTGTCATCTGCATATCTGTGTTGCTGTCATCTGCATATCAAAGATGCTCAGCGTGACGCTGGGTCTCAGAGAGATCCCCGGCTCGGAGGGAAGCACAAAGACACGCAGAGACGGAGGGAGGAAGAGGGATGGAGAGACACACATTTAGAAGTGAGAGAGACAGATTGGAAGGAGGGATGTAGATAGCACCTATGGCAAGGGGAAGAAGGTCAAACAGAGGTGGGGAGTTGAAAAGGAGAGAGAGGGAGAGAGAGAGAGAGAGAGAGAGAGAGAGAGAGAGAGAGAGAGAGAGAGAGGGAGAGGGGAGGGAGAGAGGGAGGGAGAGAGGGAGGGAGGGAGGCGGAGAAAGGGAGTGTGAGAGAAGGAACGAGAGAGAGAAGAGAGAGAGAGTTCTCTCTATCAATGCCAAGGAAGAGTCCATCCTCACAGCAGGATACCACAGCTCACTGTGTTAGTTTGGTGGCTCTAGAGCGAGCCTCACAGTGTGTGTGTGTGTGTGTGTGTGTGTGTGTGTGTGTGTGTGTGTGTGTGTGTGTGTGTGTGTGTGTGTGTATGTGTCACATGTTGGGGACAGTTTGAAACAGATAGGCCAGCTGCCCTGGCCTTCTGACAATCACAACATCAGTGCATGACCCATTTCTGTTTATATATACAGTGTGCTCACACACACAAACACAACCCAGCTCTCTCTCACACACACCACAACACACACACACAAACACACCCAGCTCTCTCACACACACACACAGACACACACGCACAACACAGCCAACACACAGACAAAGCTCTGTGAGCTGTGGTCTCCCAACTACAGAGAGTTTTTTCTGTGATTACAGGTCTGTAATATAACTTTAAGTTGTCAAACATGGTACACATGTATATGTGTGTGTGTGTGTGTGTGTGTGTGTATGGGGATGGCCCACAGACTACAGTGTTCTCTATTGTAATGTTAAAAGGTGAAATAGCTCAGTGATGATTGGCTCAGTGGAATATCATCATTGCTGATGAAGATTGGCTAATTTCACCTTTTGCACCGAGTATCGGACTTTTGTAATTCGTTCCTGTAGCTGGGGTCATAGGTGAAGGCTGAAAGCTGATTGGTTTCTAGTTGTCGTTTTCCTCTTTTTTCTGTTTAATGTCTGCACACTCAAACACGCATATGACATGTACGCGTACAGAACAAACACACACTTACTGAACAGACACACAAACACACACCCACACACACACCTGTCCACCTCTCTGCCTACCAGCTCATAACTTATCCTTGCTCATTTAAACATATGACACTAGCAGTCCTGCTGCACACACACACAACCACACACACACAACACACACACACCACACACACACACAACCACACCACACACTCCCTGTCTCCACTTCCCAGTATTTAAAAAGCATAGCCACCTTCTCAGGCTGCTAATATGTCCTGCTCTGCATGAACCCCTCCAGTCTTCACCAAAGTTATCCTTACTGTTGGTGTGTGAGTGTGTGTGTTTTGACAAGTCAAAATGTCAAGAGCCATCACACGCTTGGTAATTAGGGATCTGGCGTACATTATTTGATGCCTTTCATGCTAAATTAAGTTAATGTATAGTTTGGTAGATGAATGAATGTACCGTATATAAATATGTCGTAGAGAGAGTCCCTATTGCGCTCGTTCTCATCCCTCGCTATGAGTCTGAGATGAAAGGCTAAACTAGATAGGCGCTTCATTTTCAACAGCACTGACCCCAGTTCCTCTCGTCTTTTCTTTTCAGGATTGCTACAGTCACTTCCCCCTTTTTTTTATCCCTCCTTGCTATCGTTATCTGATCCCTTCTTGTCCGCGTCTGTTCGGAGAATAAGCTGCATGTTTGATTCTTGCCTCTCTTTATCTGCCTCTCCTCTTGCTCCACTCCCCTCCCCTCCTCCTCCCCTCTCCCTCTCTACCCTCCTCTTCTCCCCCTCCCCTCTTCTCTCTCCTCCCTCTACCTCCTCTCCTCTAACCCTCCTCCTCTTCTCCCTCTCTTCTCTCTCTCCTACCCTCTACCTCCTTCCTCTCCTCTACCCACCCTCCTCTCACGCGTGTCCACGGGCTTCTTGTCTCTGTGAGGAGATGGGAAAGATCACACCTCCAACTCTAGATCAATATGAATAATCAAACTACTGATAAGGTCTGACACACTGGAACACAATCAGCATCCCCCACACACATCATGCATTCTATCTGCTGCAACCCTCCACCATTTCTGTTAGTCGTGGAAGGGGTTATCCTAGTATGTGAATGATTGTGTGTGTGTGTATGTGTGTGTGGTGTGTGTGTGTATGTGTGTGTGTGTGTGTGTGTGTGTGTGTGTGCATCTCTGCATTGCGGTCAGAGGGAGTCTGCACAGCTGGCTCTGTCACAGCTCTCCTCTCCCCTCTCTCCTCTCTCCTTCCTCTCCTTCTCTCTTTTCCTAAAAAGTTTTTGTTTGTTTTCTTTAGAGCAGATGGAAGAGACGAAGCCTGGAATGCAGGGAGAGAAGAGGGAGAAAGTGAAAAGAAATGAGAGAGAGAGAGAGAGAGAGAGTGTGTATGTGTGAGAGAGAGTGAAAGAGAGAGAGGGAGGGTTGTGGGTTCCCTATGCTACTACATTGTTCTAGTCATCCAGAGGCTTCATTCTGTGTTGTTTACTATTTACTGCAGCACACAACACACACAAACACACACACTGACACTCACACCTCTCCCTGGTTCCTTGTAGAGCTATTGTCCTCAGCTCTTTCACTCCCCAGTATTGTCCCATGCTGGTTTTTAACACACACACACACACACTCACACACACACACACTCACACACATGGCCAACAGCAAGGCCATCAAGACCCACAGGGGGCGGTGCCTACCATCAAGCACCTGTGAACCTTCCCAGCATGCCTGGCTGGTGGGGTGCTGTCAGGAAGATCTCTCTCTCAGTCCCTTTATCCCTGTCTCTCTCACTCTCTCTCTCTCTCTCTCTCTCTCTGTCTCTCTCGCTGTCTCTCTCTCTCTCTTCCTGTCTCTGTCCTTCTCTCTGTCTCTCTCAGTTTCTCTGTCTGTTTCTCTCTCTCTTTCTCTCTCCTGCTCTGTCACCCATCCCTCTCTCTCAGTCTATCTCTGTGTTTCTCTGTCTATCTCTCACTCTGTCACTCATCCCTCTCTCTCTCTTTCTCTCTATCTTCCTCCTCCTTTAGACAGAGAAAAAGATTGTCGTCAAACATTATTTGACCAAAGGCAGTCAGGTTGTAACTCACACACGCACGCACACGCACGTACGGCGGCATCAAAGCGCTGTCCTCATTACAGAACAGAAGACAAGATATGTGGAAGAATCAGGGAGACAGAGGAGCAGGAGTTAGTGTTCTCTTCTGAAGCTCTCAAGGCAAAGTTCTAATATACTACTGATATGAAGGACGCTCTCATTATCTTCTGGTCACACACACACACACACACACACATGCAGGTCTCGGTGCCCTCTGGGCAGTTAATGGATGTGTAATTGGTTGGCTG
>NC_085031.1:14330689-14359874 GCF_963692335.1 Osmerus eperlanus
TGTCCCTGTACTTACTGTAAGTCGCTCTGGATAAGAGCGTCTGCTAAAAATGACTAAATGTAAATGTTCTTTGTCCACGTGTTGTTGTAGGCGATGAGCTGAGAGTTTAGCAAAGGCTCAACTGAATACCAAAACTTAAATGTCAAGGTTGCACAAATCGATCGAGCGAGGCGTCACAATGCGCGTCCACACTCAGTCTTGACCCTCCCTCAGCAAGGACTCTCCCAAGTGACCTCCATCAGGATCTCTCCCATGCAAGACTCTCCCAAGTGACGTCCAATCAGGATCTCTCCCATCCACTCTCATCACACGTCCCAACTCACTTCACCATAGCTTCATTTTTTGAGTCGTTTTGTTACGTTGTGGTGTTACTGGTGGTGGTTTCCTTTGCGTTCTTTCCGTTTATTGTTGTTCTTTTGTTTTGTTTTTGTTTGTTTTATTTACTCTTCCCCTCTTCAGGCTCTCCATGCCATCTTCTCTCTCCAGTCCATCAGAACACTCACACTCGCAACCACCATCACCCAATCTCCATGACAACCGGGGCTCGTTGCTAGGTAGCGCCGGCGTCCCCCAGCGCGGCCCAGAGTCTGACTATGAGGATGACGAGGAGGAAGAGTACGCAGCAGTAGGAGAAGGAGCAGGAGGAGCAGGAGGAGGAGGAGGAGGAGTGTATTTACTGTAACACAGGCTGGCTTCAGCCACACTACCTGTACTGGTAAGACCACAGCATTCATTCAGTGTTCATACAGCATTCATAGAGTGTTCAAACAACATTCATACAGGTATGTTCAGACATACATTTATGTGGTATTCATACAAATTCATACGATATTGATGTGATATTCATTCAACAGTCATGTCGTATTATTTAAACATTTATAATTTAATTGAAACATACTCTTCTTCAATTTACAACTCCGGCCCGCTAAAATACACCCAGTGACTAGTTACCTCCTCTAAGCTTTCAATCATAAGGTGTACATTATGACTGCGACTCCACATTCTCTCTGTCCTCCTGTCACTAACAACCTTTACACACCGTTACCGCAACCTCGATGGCAATTTGCAGCCTTGTTCGTTTTTCCTCTTTCCCAATGTCTTCACATGGCTGCATGTGTGTCTAGGAGGAGCCAGGCTGCTCTCTGATAGGCTGATGCACCAGGCTGCTCTCTGATAGGCTGATGCACCAGGCTGCTCTCTGATAGGCTGACAGACAGGCACCACCAGAGACGATGACGATTATAGATTGGATATTTCATATATTTTCTTTTCAACTATTTTTTAAGGCCTTTTTTCCCCATGTCCTCGGTCTCAAGGGGATCTCTGTGATGTGGTGGAGACCTCAATATGAACCTCCAGTCTGAGTTCCTGTCAGTCAGCCGGTCGGCTCGTCTACACGTGGTGTACAAAACCCAGTACTGACTCAATGGGACTTATCTTAGAGGCTTATCATGAGTGTAGTAGAGGTCATTTCAAGTCTCTCCGAGAGGGAGGCAGTCTAGTTAGTGGTCATATACGTGCACATACTGACCTCAATGAATATGGAGGGGTTCAACATTTATGGAGGGAACCTCAGGGGGAGAGATCGTCAGTGAGGGAATGGTGTTCAACCTGCACACTTAGCTATGGGGGTCACATACCCACATACTTCATATTTGTAGTCTTTTTTGTGTCGTAGGGAGTTAGTGTGGTTGTGTGTGTGTGTGTGTGTATGTGTGTGTGTGTGTATTAGGAAGACAGACCTCCTGAGTTGCCCCAATTTCTGCTGTCTCATTCTTTCCATGTATCTATCTCTTTCTGACACACACACACACACTCCAGTGATCTAGCCTTCATGTCGGAGCACTGAGCATAGTCTCTGTGTATTAGTGTCACAGAAACAACATAACCTGTAAAAACTGCCACTCTTTCACTCTTAAATTAGGCCTCGGTGTGTGTGTGTGTGTGTGTGTGTGTGTGTGTGTGTGCGTGTGTTTGTGTGTGTGTGTGTGTGTGTGCGTGCGTCCATTACTTGTCATAATCACACCCAGCTCTTCTCTGGATCATTGCCCCTCATCCTAAACTATTATGGTCTGTCCTGACTGCTCATCCCTGCTTTGATGGCTACATTCACTGGTGTCGTGGTAACAATTATGATGCCCTCTGCTTTCATTATAATCACACACAGTCTTCACACACGCGCGCACACACACACACACACACACAGCTAACCACAGCACCATCTGAACCAGTGTGTGTTTATATCTTCATGGAAGAAGCTTCATTACATAGTCGTCACAAGGAGGTCTGATCAGACCACTGTTTAGGCTTCCCAAGACCACGTTTAACTCAAGTGGTTCAAGCTCCACAGCTGATAGCCATCTAGACCTACAGCGCTGTAGGTCATGAGCCCTCGCCACCACCGCCCCTCCCCCCCACCCTCCACCATCCTGTATTCATCATACCATCGTACAGCCCCCCCCCCCTCCCCCAGCTTCAAACATCTACCATAGCTCCCCTTTCCCCCAGCTTCAAACAAGCCAAAGCCCCGAGCCCTCCAGACGCCATCCAGTGATAGACACCAGTCTGGGCTGAAACATCAGGAACTGTAAAACATCCTTTATGTCTAAGTAGTCAATCTTCTCCCGCGCCGCCTTTAATCGATGTCGAATGGGAAGGAGTTTTAACAAGAGGTGGGGTGGGGGGGGGAGGTGGAGACAGAGAGGTGGGAGTGTGTGGGAGGGGGGAGACAGGGGGGGGGGGTTGGAGACAGAGAGGTGGGAGAAGGAGACGTTCAGTCGGTTATCAGAAGAGACTCTGGTGTGTGTGTCTCACAAGGATCTCACACTCACACACCAAACACACACACACGCGCGCGTCACACGTCTCAGCCTCATGGCGACTAGGATCACTTAGCTAAATCTAACAGCCTGGTTGGAGCCTTACAAGGAGGGAGGAGGGGGAGGGAAGGAGGGAGGGGGGAGGGAAGGAGGGAGGGGAGACGACATAGATGGGAGAGAGAGATATCGAAAGATAGAGAAGGAGATTGAGGGATTGCTAGAGAGACAGAGAGAGAGAGGTGGCCCATACTAAAATACCTGTTTTGAAAGCGGGTGAAGGATGGATGGAGGTGGAGAGTGAGAGGTGGGGAGAGAGGGTGGAGAGTGAGAGGTGGAGAGGTGGGGAGAGAGGGTCAGCGAAAAGACCTGACTGAGCAGAAGAGAGGGAGGAAGAGAAGAGAGATGACAGGGTCAGTGCAAATGCTTCAAGCTGCCCATACTAAAGACTTGTCTGGGTAAAGAGGAGCGAAACAGGGAGGGATGAAGGCGAGGGAGATGGACTGAGAAACGATGAAGGGCTGAAATCCGGCAGAGAGAAAAGAAGAAGAGGGGAAAGAAAGAAAGAAAAAAAAGAAAGAAAGTAAGAGTAAAAGGAAAGAAGGGAAGAAGGAAAGAGAAACCATTTGGTATATTTTCATTTCAAACGGAAGGGAGGGAGGGAGGGAGGGAGGGAGGGAGGGAGGGAGGGAGGGAGGGAGGGAGGGAGGGAGGGAGGGAGGGAGGGAGGGAGGACGGACATATAGATATTGAGAGGCAGCAAAAGGTCAAGGATGGACAGAAAGGACTGAGAGAGAAAAGAGGGGGGGGGTTGATGATGGAAGGAGCAATGAGTGCAGCACTTGGGTAAAGGAGAAGAACAAAGGATGGCAGAGGGTCGTGTGCTTACAGAAAGCCTTTAGGTTAAAGGTTGACCGACTTAGACACAAGCACTCTCTCTTTCGCTCTCGCACACACACACACTTACACATCAACACACACACTGTGTTGCTGGAAGTTTCTGGACTGCGCTCCCTCAAAGAGACTTGTTTAATTCCCTTGTTTCTTCTGTCTTCTACCAACCCCTCTTTTATCAGAACAAATGAAACAGTGCCTGGACTAGAGCAGGACAGAGGGACAGATATGTGGAGCTAAATACAGAGAAAGGAAAGAATGTAAGAAAGCAAGACAGAAAGAAAGAAAGGCAGAAAACCAGAAAGATGGAACATACACAGTCTCCCAGAGTGTAAAAGTGTCTTTCTGCAATGAACAACATCTACTGAGCCAGCTTATCTCTTCTCAAACTGTCTCCACGGCAACACATCCACTACAAATACAACTACACTGCAATGTAAAGAGAAACAGGGCTGACAGTACAGGTCTCTCCTCTCGCTCTCTCACTCTCTGACTTCCTCCCTCCCTCTCCCTCTCTCTCCCTTCTCTCTGTCCCCCCCTTGCTGTCTCTCTCTTTCTCTCCCTTTCTTATTCTCTGTCTCTCTCTCTCATTCGTTCACAGTTGATCTCTATTGTCAGATGCAGTGGGCATGAAAGGAGCAATTTTACAGCACAGGAATTCCAATAACATTTACTGGAGCAGGCAGGGGCCCCTTGAACACACAGACACACACACACACAGCAGACAAAACCCTCTCCTCACCACGTGCAAAACTGTAGTGGTACCTTAAAATACTATTCCTCTCTTTCTCTCTTTCTTTCTCTGTCTCTCCCTCTCTCTGTCTCTCTTTCCCTATATCACACTGTCTCTCTCTCTCTCTCTCTCTCTCTCTCTCTCTCTCTCTCTCTCTCCTCTCTCTCTGGAGGTGGGCATGCAGGTGAAAAGGGAAAAGTAGAAAAGCAGGATGGTTTCTGTTCATGCCACACACACACGCCATGTCAGGCGTGTGTGTGTGTGTGTGTGTTGGAGGGGGGTGAGTGTGTGCGCTTCACTGACTTCTAGAACACCAACAACAGATTAGAAAGTCAAGTATTTTTCAGTGTGTGTGTGTGTGCATCTACCTCTGTGCTTGAGTTGTGTGGAGCTCAGGAGAGTAGAAGCCTGTTCTAAACTGTGTTCCAGCTCTCAGACTGGTGGATGTGTGTCTCTGACTGGCTCTTGTCTGTGTAACGAGACCATGTTAAACCAGCAGACCAGGTTGGACCTATACTGGACCAGCTCATCAATGAAGTACATGCACATGCTCACTCTCACCCACAATATTACACACACACGCACACATACACACATACACACACAGTTCAGACATAATTCATCATTTAGTGTGGTTCGTCTAATCATCTGTTATAGGCTCTTAGCAACGCTCTCATCTTTTCACCATCTGAGAGATATTTCCTCCCTGAGCCCCTCCCTCCCTCAATCCTCCTCAAATCTTTCTTCTCTTCTTCTCCTCCTACCCCTCTCCTCCCCTCTCCTCCTGCCCCCTCTCCTCCCCTCTCCTCTTGCCCCCTCTCCTCCCCTCTCCTCCTGCCCCCTCTCCTCCTCCTCTCCTCCTCCTCTCCTCTTCTCCCAGTCTGCAGGTTCTATTGATCTCCTCTAATGCTTCCTCCCTCCGTTGGTCAATATTTAAGAAGCTCTTTGTCCCACAGTCCTGTTTCTGATAAATGTCATAACCTGCTGATATTTATCTTTCATAAATACCACTCTGCCTCTGGCTACCTGCATGTCCGTGTGTGTGTCTTAGTGTGTGTGTGTGTCTTTGTGTGTGTGTGTGTGTGTGTGTGTGTGTGGTTAAAGTCTTGTACGCATCAGGTATGTAATATCTTCCACCACTTTGGTATATAATCTGAATCTTAGTTAATGTTGTTCTGTGGTTTTAAATGGTGTCATTGTGTTCCATCCTGCAGTGTTAAAATGAGCACTTTATTTAATATTTTTCTTTAGGCAGCTGTTGCCTTGAAGTGTGTTTGAGGCTGCGTGTGTGGCTGTGTGTGTGTTTGTGTCTTTGTGCACGTGTGTCTGTGTGTGTGTGGGGGGGGGGGGGGGGCTGGAAATTGAAAGCAACTGTAGTAGATTTACTTTGACTGACCCTATCCTTTAGAAATGGACACACATAGGACTGTTTTCCTGGTCACAAAGCAGAGTATTTCTTCATGTGCTCTGGGTGGTTGAGCATGGGGCTAAGTGTACCTTGATGCCCCACACGCAGAGCTGTGAGCTGGGGCATAGTCTGTCCGTCCGTCCCCCCTCTTTCAAGACTGATCCCCCCCCTCTTCTCCATCCATCTCACTCTTCCTCAGAAAAACGTCATTCAGATTTATTTTCCACGTTCTGTACTTTCCATCGCCCCCAGAAACCTCCTCTCCCCTTTTCTGTACTCTCTCTTCATCTCCTGACTCTCTTTCTCTCCCTCCACTCTCCCTCTCACCTCCCCTTCTCTCTCTCCCTCTCCATCCTCTCACCTTCATTCATCTCTCTCCCTCTTCTCTCTTTCTCTCTCCCTCCACTCTCCCTCTCACCTCCCCTTCTCTCTCTCCCTCTCCATCCTCTCACCTTCATTCATCTCTCTCCCTCTTCTCTCTCTCTTTCTCTCTCCCTCCAATCTCCCTCTCACATCCCCCTCTTTTGCTCTTTGAAGAACTACTCACGCAGCTTTCTGTTCCACACCTGGAGTTTTTTAATCTTCTGCTGTTGGTGAGAGGGAGAGGAAAGAAGATAGAATAGAGAGAGACGGAAAGAAGGAGAGAGGAAGAAGGTAGAATGAGAAGCGTGAGAGAAGGAGGTAGGTTGATAAACCTACAACAAGAGCAAGGTGAAACATGACGGACGGGTTTTGACAAATAACCTTTCCTATGTGTTTCCTTTGTGTATGTGTTTGTGTATGTGTGTGTGTGCATGTGAAGGGGAGAGTGACGGCTGGCTGCCTCGCTACAACATGCCGTCTGTTTGAAATGTCAATTTAGCTGCTCTGCCATGCCTGCTAAAAGAGAGAGCTGAGGGAGAGAGAGAGAGAGAGAGAGAGAGAGAGATATGGGGGAGAGAAACGAGGCGAGGAGGAGGAGGTAGTTGGAAAGAGAGAAAGGGAGATGAAGTAAATGAAAATCTCAAAGACGTAGCAAATACTGTGTGAGTGAAGTTGACAGATTTAGTAAACTGTGGGGGTGACTGCTCCAATTGGTCAGCTTTGGCCTCCCACTATGCAGGTGTGTGTGTGTGTGTGTCTGCATGCGAGTGGTTGTGTGCATGTGTGTGTATTGTGTGTGTGTTGTGGATGTATGTGAGTGTGTGTAAGCTCTGAAAACCCACCAGAAGAGGCCTGCAGATAGAATAAACCACTCCAGTTAAAGAGAGCTGACCAGATAAGAAACTCAATCTCCTGCGTACACACACACACACTCTCTCACACACTCACACACGCTCTCTATGTCACACACATACACACACACATGCATGCCTGCATACATACACGCACACAAACACACACACTCACACATTCTGACACACACACACTCAGGCCAGGTTGTGATGGGTATCAGTCTCACCATTAGGAGATAAACGGGCTGAGCTGTAATTCCTCTGCTACCATGAAATCCCAATCAGACAGGCTTCTCAAAGCCTTTCCAGAGGGAGCATGTGTGTGTGTCTGTGTGTGTATTTGTGTGTGTGTCTGTGTGTGTGTGTGTGTGTGTGTGTGTGTGTGTATGTGTGTGTGCATGTGACAGGACAGACCCCTTGACGAATGACAGCCATCAGACCATCAGTCAGGATCAGCTTTCAAAGCCATCCTCGTAAAAACTCACATCTGTCTTTCTCTCTCTCTCCCCCCCCCCCCCCACACACACACACTCATGCAGGATGGGGCGCAGGGCAACACTTGACCCCAGACCGGCCTCTCTCTGTGTAGGAGGGCTGGATGTTGCTCTTTACTTTCACATCTATATTCATTTCTGTTCCCACCACTTTGTTTCCTGCCGCAACTGTTTAATGATGGATGGCAGCTGATTGGCTAGCTGCACCAGTCTCTAAGGCCCTGATTGGCCATTCTGGACAGACGCTCCTGCCTTCAGGGCTTTCATTGGCTGTGCATGAGCCTTAGAGGCTCTGATTGGCTCATCTTGCCAAGTGAACGCTAACAGCTCCCCTGATCTGCTGTCTATAGAGCGGGAGAGAGAGAGAGAGAGAGAGGGAGAGGGAGAGATAATGTGTGTGTGTTACCCTGCATCCTGAGACCTGTGCTAAATAATGTAGTGCCTCAATTAGAGGTCTTAACTGCTCCTCTTAGGACTGAGTTCTCTATGGATAGACTGCACTCTGGCAGAGAGAGGAGGAGAGGGAGAGGCAGGTGAGGAGGAGGAGAGATGGGGAGGGGAGAAAGAGAGAAAGGGATCGAGAGAGAAAGAGAATTATAGTGTTTAAACAAGTCAGATGGACAGGGAAAGAAAACATTTAGAGGTTTGTAGGTGTGTCAGTGTGCACACAGGAGTGTATTTGAGAGAGAGACAGACCAAGAGATAGAGAGATATTTGAGGTGTGTGTTAGTTAACTCCAGGGGACGACAGTAGGCTGTCACAGCAAATGGAAACATGAACATTTCATGAGTAGCTTTGATCCCACTGACATCCATCCCCTCTTCAATATCTTTCTCTTTGAATCTTCAACTCGCCGCTCCCTTCATCCTTCCATCCCTCCTTCCTCCTCACCCGCTTTCTGCACCAATTGTCTGCATAAGCAGCTCTTCTTTTGTTGGTTGTTGAGACTCTCCCTTTCCCTCTCTCTTTGACTCCCTCTCCATTTCTCTACCTCGCGCGCCTTCTTTCCATAGTCCTGGCATTCCTCTGCCTCCTCTATGAAGGCCTGTCCACTCCAATCGGGCTGTGTTCAGACTGAGCTGGCTTCAAAGCCTCAGGAAGTACAGAATGATGTGACACTTCTATCTAAAGGCTGGGGTCTGGGCCTGGTGTCACGGTCAGCATGGGTTTGGCACTTCTGTCAGACACACACACACACACTATTAACCCCTACCCACAGCATACACAAGTGGAATAAAAACACTAAGTTGGTTAAGGGTTGCTGGCTGTGTGCGTATATGTGAGCGTGTGCGTATGTGTGATTGTGTGAGTGTGTGAGTGAGTGTGAGTGAGTGAGTGTGTGTAACTATGTGTGTGAGTGTGTGTGAGTGTGTGTCGGAGGATGGGGCAGTGTTTGCACCCCTGTCAAAACTGATCAGTGTAAACTGTCACTACTCAGATGCCCTGAATCTGATGTGTGTTTCTATGCCCTAGGCTAGCTGTGTATGTGTGTGTGTGTGTGTGTGTGTGTGTGTGTGTGTGTGTGTGTGTGTGTGTGTGGGTGAGTGTGTGTGTGTGTGTATATGTGTGTATATGTGTGTATGTGTGTGCTGAGCATCAGAGTATCTTTGAATGACATGGCGTTCTGTACCATCCTGCTGTAGGCTCTTACATCCTACCTAGCTCCTTAATAGAACAGGAGAACAGGGGCACCTGCTAACACACACACACACACACACACGCACACACACACACAGAGTGTCGTTTTCCTATGTAACAGCCTGAAATCATCCTCTATGAGAGGCTGTTAACATTATCATTAGTCAGGAGGTATAAACTGCAGTGCAGTTATCATGTCCAGCTGTTATATTGTAATCAAGCCTGCACCCAACCCAACATGGCTGTGTGTATTTGTGTGTGTGTGTGTTTGTGTGTGTGCGCAAGTGTGTGTGCATAAGTGTGTGTGTGTGGTTTAGTAAAGAGAGGCTAATTCAATAACCCATCAAGAGAGCATATGGTTTAGGGGGGCACGAGGGAGATGTAAGAAGACGGAGAGAGAGACCTTCCTGTGCTGTGATAGATTGTGTCTCTAATCTCCCTCCTCCTTAATACTGAAGCCTGCCAATCAGATCGTACAAAGCCACTAACCCCGCCTTCTTTTTTTTATGTCACAGAGCAACCGTCCAATCACCACCAGCAGGGGCCGACTACGCTGCCTCCAGCTCCACCCCCTCACAAGCTGCAGCCGTCAGTGACAGCACTCAACCATCACAACTCCCTGAGCCAATCGCATCGCCGTTCTCCACCAAGCCCCGCCCCTCCGGCGGGCCTACCCGCCGAGCTGCAGACCACGCCCCCTGAGTCCGTGCCGCTGCAGGACAGCTGGGTCCTGGGCAGCAATGTGCCACTGGAGAGCAGGTGAGTCCAACCCTTTCACCAACCTGGCAACCAGGTTACATCAAACCTGGCAACCCTGTGCCTCAATAACTTGGAAAACCATTTGTATCTTGAAGTGTTATGGACTACCTGAATGCCAACCCTCTGGCAACCACACCAGTCTTGCAACCTTAAGTTAGTGTAGGGACTCTTTTAAACTGTAGTAGTTGGTGCAAAAGGTAAATGACAATAGATTTAAAAATTAAAACCTTAAATCTGGCAATACCATCTGTTGTTTAGTGCTGGAGATCAGGAAAAAACATTTTACAATCTGGCAACCCTTCTGCAGAAAGGCTGAAGCCTAATGATGACCAATACCCTATATACATATTCCCCCCCTTCCAACCTGGTAACCCATCTGTGAGAAGATGTGTAATGTATTGATAGAGAACTACCTCAATAAACTGGAGATTAGCTTTACATCTGTGCCTGAATCTGGCAACCTTTCAAAAGCCAATCTGGCAACCCATCGGTAGATGGCTGGGTTGTACATAATGAGGTGACTGAGATGGGGACAGGAAGATCAACACAAATCTGGCAACCTTCTCCGCTCCCTCAGCTTAGGACCCTCTGCGATGTGTGTGTGCGTCCGTGTGTGTGCGTCCGTCCGTGCGTGAGTGCGTCCGTGTGTGTGTGTGTGTGTGAATTGCTGAGCTCCAGTTTTATATTTTATGACCTCTGAGTACTAGAGCAAACATCATGTAAAGAGAGCTAGGAATAACACACCTGTCATCCTCCCTCTTGGCCTCTCTCTTTATCCTTCCCTCTCTCTTTCTGTCTCACTCTTTACCCCCCCCCTCTCACGTTCTGTCTCACTCTTTATCTCTCTCTCACTTTCTATCTCACTCTTTATCTCTCACTCTCTCTTTTTGTCTCACTCTTTATGTCTCTCTCTTTCAGTCTCACTCTTTATCACTCTCTGTCTTTCTGTCTCACTCTTTATCTCTCCCTCTCTCTTTTTGTCTCACTCTTTATCTCTCTCTCTCTCTTTCGGTCTCACTCTTTATCTCTCTCTCTTTCGGTCTCACTCTTTATCTCTCTCTCCTCCACCCTATCATCTATCTATCCTCCCCTCCTCTCTGACCTTGGCTGTTCAGTATTGACTAAACAATATAGAAGTCTATTATTATCTAAGTAGATAATACTACTGGCCTCTCCATTGGGAACAGTACAGTATAACTATGGCCCTGTGTGTGTGTGTTTGTGTGTTTGGGAGTGTGTGTGTTAGGGTTAGACAGAGCTTAGCAGAATAAAACACTAAATCACGGCCCCACAGTGCCCGTCAACTCTATAGTAACTACACTCCAGCCTGCTTGGTTTCCACTCTGTGAAACATAACAGGAAGGTTCCATTCAGCCAACCAATCAGGGGGAGAACCTTCCATGATGACTGTGCTGACCTCAATCAGTCACAGGCAGACGGGGTCTGCCTGCTCCACCCTCATCCACCCTACTTGTCTGGTGGAAGACATGCTGGTGGACAACTTCAAGCCTTTCAGCCAAAGCCTGCAGATGGGATATGTTCTGTCCATCCAGAGAGTAGTAGGCCTCTCTCTCTCTCTCTCTCTCTCTCTCTCTCTCTCTCTCTCTCTCTCTCTCTCTCTCTCTCTCTCTGTCTATCTTCTTTTCTCTTTGTCTTTGTTTGTTGTCTAGTGATTCACCTTCAAGTTTGCTTGAACAGGAAGGTTGGAGGTGAGATTCTCTCCGCGGATGATGAATCCGACAGCTTTGTTAGTGAAGTGCTAATTTCATGATACACACTGTCACTTGTACGCACTCTCACACACACTCAGCACACACAAACAATAACACACGAACACACATGTGGCTTGTTTGAGTCATATTCAACTGGGCTATACATAGCTGTCTCGTCTATGAGACTAGAGACAGACATTAAGAATGTGACAGAGATGGAGAGAGAGAGAGTGTGTGTGTGTGTGTGAACAGGATCTCTATTGCAGAGCAGATGACAGAACAGACGTGTACAGATCCTGTCAGAGAAAGCACAACAGGGCCTGCAGGCTTAACCTTTAAACACCCATTATGCCCATGAAGACTTGCTCTCACCCGCAGCTGAACATTACAACACAGGTTCATGGCACCAAGTGGGCCAGTTATTGATTACTCGTATGGATCATTAGTGTCCGCGGTGTGCTCTAACGGGCGGTGGTCAGCATGCTGTGTGCTAAACTGTATTCATGTACGAGGCGCCGTGAATCATCATCTGCGATACTGAGCAGAGACCCCATGCTGGACTCCTCGTCCTTCTGCCACAGCCTGGTTAGCAGAGGAGGGCCGCTCCCTCTCCTCCTCCACCTCTTCCACACTCTCTCCTCCAGCTCTTCCCCACTCCTCCCTCTCCTCCTCCACCTCTTCCCCACTCCTCCCTCTCCTCCTCCACCTCTTCCACACTCCTCCCTCTCCTCCTCCACCTCTTCCCCACTCCTCCCTCTCCTCCTCCTTCCTCTTTCCCTCCTCCTCCTTCCTACCGCTCTTCCAACGTCCTCCTCCACTTCTTCCTTCTCCCTCTTTACACCCTCCAATGCCAGTATTCCAGCTATACAGGCCAGAGCAGTAGATGTGACCGTTGACCCAGGGTGTCCAGTGTTGGGTTGAGAGTAACCCCCCCCCAACCCCACCCCCCCCACCCCCCACGCACACATGGGTGTATTCTGCTCCGTCCACATTCCTCTGGTCTCACTGGCAGACAGGCGCAGTATCAAATACACCCTGAGGTTACAGCTCCTAGACTAAACACATGTATGCGCACACGCACATACGCACCCACAGTCAAACTCTGTTCCTGATTGCTTGAATATATAACTGTGCCCATCCCTCTTTCTCTCTCTCTCTCCCTCCCTCTCTTCCTCTCTCCTAAACTCTCTCCCTCTTTTTCTCCCTCTGTTCGTGAGGAGACTGACTAATAAAGTCATTTTTTTTGTTTTGTTTTTTTATATATGTATTACCCTGGGACTACAATAATACAAGTCCGAGCTCTGTGTGTGAGCGTGTGTGTGTGAGCGAGTGTGTGTGTGTGTGTGTGTGTGTGTGTGTGTGTGTGTGTGTGTGTGTGTGTGTGTGTGTGTGAGCGTGTGTGTGTGAGCGTATGTGTGTGAGCGTGTGTGTGTGAGCGTGTGTGTGTGAGCGAGTGTGTGTGTGCCTGCTCTGCAGAGTAGTAAGCTACAAACTCAGCCAGTCTGAATACAAATAGCATCATTAGCATCCGACTACATAGAGGTTACTTACATAGAGGTCCGTGTGTACATTTGCGTTTGTAATGTGTGTGTGTGTGTAGTTTTTGTGTTTGGGTTTTCAGTTGTGGTTCAGCATGCAGTGTGCTGTCTTGAAGGTAAAAGTCTGCTTTGCATAAAACACCTCTCCTCTACTGGCTGAGAAGCATCTGTACCACCGACATGTGTTCTCATTGGCTGAGCTACATCTATACCATGAAAGTGTGTTCTCATTGGCTGAGCTACGTCTATACCATGAAAGTGTGTTCTCATTGACTGAGCTACATCTATACCATGAAAGTGTGTTCTCATTGGCTGAGCTACATCTATACCATGAAAGTGTGTTCTCATTGGCTGAGCTACGTCTATACCATGAAAGTGTGTTCTTATTGACTGAGCTACGTCTATACCATGAAAGTGTGTTCTCATTGGCTGAGCTACATCTATACCATGAAAGTGTGTTCTCATTGGCTGAGCTACGTCTATACCATGAAAGTGTGTTCTCATTGGCTGAGCTACATCTATACCATGAAAGTGTGTTCTCGTTGGCTGAGCTACATCTATACTACACACATTAGTTCTCATTGGCTGAGTTGCATCTATACCACTGAAGAGTGTTCTTATTTTCCGAGCCGCATAAATGCTAATTGGCAACATGGCTTGTCTCCAGGTGGCATGTTGACAATGTGAGTTCATCATTCTATAGAGAGGGATAATGCGAGTGGCGAGGTATGGAGAATAGTGATAATATTCAGGAGAGAGAGAGAGACAGAAAGTGAGAGAGAGAGAAGGGAGGGGTGGAGGGATGCAGGTGTTTGAGTGTTGATATGGTGCTGAGAGAGGGATGAGAGGACTGAAAGAGGGATGAGTGTGTCTGTGTCAGATGAGAGGGTGAGATGAAGGATGCAGCAGATGATGTTGGAGCGATAGACGTGAAAGGAGAGAGAGAAAGGGGGAACTAGGAGAGGTAGAAAGAGAAGGATGGAGAATGAAGACAGTTCGTAGAGGAGTCAGTGGGTTAAAGGGAGGGAAGAAGGGTGGGGAAAAAAGGGAGGGAAAGTGAGAGGGGAGGAGATGTCCAAGTGGCCTGCTCAATGAAGCCGAGATGAGAGGAGTGTGGCTTCTCTGGGGGGTTAGACTGATACAGGGGGAAGATTGAAGTCAGGGTGTGAATACTCTCATGTGGAGTTGACGATCCATACGTCCATCCTTCTCTCCCCCACTCATTATAAATCCCACCTGTTGTGTCAGAGGATACCTCCCACGCCCCCCTGTACTCATAGGGCAGGTGCTGCCGTCACTCACACACACACACACACACACACACACACACACACACACACACACACGCAAGGCATCACAGGAATAACTTAAGAAATAACTTAAGAAGTATGTAGATGTAAGTTTACACAAACACGGAAATTACTGTGGCAGGAAGGTGCATACAATATATATATATTATATATATATAATATATATATATATATTATATACAATCCGTATATATAAACATAAACTGATCTTAAATGTAAAAAAGTTGAAAAGTACAATAGTTGAACTAATTCTAAGAACTAAACAATGTAAAATATAAAATATATATATATATTAAACAAAAATAAGCCACACCATCTGACCTCACTTCACTTCTTCCTGTTCCCCAACATCTCTAGAACTTCTTGACTTGTTTGACCTCCTCCTTTAATCTCAGCTAGCATTTCACAGGGTGCAAGTCTGTGAGATCTCAGAATAACTCCCACGATCTGATAACTCTGAGGAGAGACAGAATCGTTCGGTTCACACAGGTAACTGACTGTGGATATATTCGTCCCGTCCAAAATGCTACACCAAGATTAGTGTAGCATTACATCGGCATTTCCTTAGCCTCTATAAGCTATTTGTCCAGCCCTAGTTTATAGGAATTTCAACACATACCAATACACCCCATTGGTAGCTTGAATATAAAAGTAACCGTGTAAATGCACTTGTGTAGTTGTCAACAGACTAAGCCTTTTTATTATGCAAAAGCAATTCCCTGCAAACTGATTCACTTGTCACCTCCAGAAATGTGTGAAGCTATTCTAACCATCCCATATTGAACCAGTCAGTAAACAGTATTGTCTCCCTATGTGTGTGTGTCTCTCCTCAGTTCACGCTAACATTTACAACAAGCGTCTCTCTGTCTGTCTCTTGTATAGGGAGTCAGGTGGCTGAGCGGTTAGAGAATCGGGCTAGTAATCTGAAGGTTGCCAGTTCGATTCCCGGCCGTGTCCATGACGTTGTGTCCTTGGGAAAGGCACTTCACCCTACTTGCCTTGGGGGAATGTCCGTCGTCTGCTAAATCACTAAATGTAAATGTATTGTCCCAGAACCTGGCCCTGCCTGGAGAGGTGAAAGAAGAGAAGGGGTATTAGCTTAACATGCTAATTAGCTATAATGCAAGCTTTTCTCCATAGTGGCGCCCTCGTTGGTCTCCAGCCCAGTTGCACTGACACACCTTTCTCACAGAATTATTTTTTTAAACTTCTGTAATTTTCTTTTTTTACAAAAATGTTAAATAATTTTTTCAGCCTTTCAAAACTTTTTTGTTAGAAACTTTTTTTGGAACCTTTCATGTCACCAAATACAGATTAAATCTAAAGTAACGAGCCTGGCTTGAACATTTAATAAATAGAAAGTACAGATATTTGTGTAAAAAGGTGGAAGTGAAAGTAAAAAGTTGTCATAAAAATAAATAGTGAAGTAAAGTACTGATACTAGAAAAATCTGTTTAAGTACAGTAACACAGTATATGTACTTTGTTACTTTCCATCTCGGCACACAGGCCTACAAACGGGTCACACATGGGCCTTAGTGGGGTCTTAATTACTGTCTTCCTATACTGGATGTTTTTGAAGTTGATAGGAAGTATTGAACTCCTGGGTGAGTTCATATTCTATAATTATAATCATCACCTTCATCATCATCATCATCATCATCCTCACCACCATTGTTTCACAATCACTGTATTTTTAATTAGAGCTTTAATAAAGTTGATTTAAATTTGAATCCTTCTATTTCCGCTTGTCTCCGTTCTGCGTCAGATGATGAGAGATGATAGGGTTCTGTTCCGGAACCTTCTGAACCAAAGTACGCAGAACCAATTAAAACTACCGCCAAACCCTCCCTCTCAGCAGGGGGGATAAGATTTCTGTGGAATTAATTGTCTTTTTAATTAGGGGATTGATAAGCTGGTTGTATTGTTTCTGTATATCCAAAAGCTCAGGTTAGAGGTTTTTTGATATTTTCCTTTGATACAAACACCTCTGTCTCTCTCGCTCTTTTCATTTTTCACCCTGCTCTCCCTCAATTTCTACCTCGCAACTTTATCTCCTTTTCTGTTCTCCCCCTGGGTTCTCTCTGTCACTCTTAAACTTCTCAAATGATAATAAACTGACATGTAACACGTACACCCTCTTTCACACACACTGTGAAATGCACACAAACACTGTCTGAAACACATTCTCTCACACAAACACATGTGGCGTTCAGGCATTCGGCATTACATTAACAACAAGACAAAAATCTAATTACAAGTGGGCTAGTTACAGTGACTGTCGCATGTGTGTGTCCGTCTCTCTTTAACTGTGTGTTTGTGAATGTGTCTGTGGTTGTGTGTGTGTGTGTGTGCGTGTGTGCGTTTGGTGTAGAGGGTCAGCCGGGCAGTCTGTACTTGAGAACGGCCATGACAACCTTATAGAGATGGACGTGTTCCCACCTGACTGTCACCAGGGGCTGTATGGGGACGGGTATGTCACCGCTCCGCCTGCCCACACACACACATACACACATACACACACACATACACACACACATACACACATACATACACACATACATACACACAGATTCAGACACACTACAGTCAAACAAAAATGTCAAGAGTAAGATATAATTCATCCACAGTAACTAGATCACGCTTTTGCAAAGAGAGAGAGATATTGTATGTGCCATTGTGTGTGTGTGTGTGTGTGTGTGTGTGTGTGTGTGTGTGTGTGTGTGTGTGTGTGTGTGTATACAGTATGTGACTGACCCTTCTTCAAAAGCTATTGAAAAGACAAGAAGATGTCATGTCCGTCAGTTTTTATCTGAAGTCTTTACATGTGGGCTTTATTTAGTATGGGGGAAGGGAGCGGCCTTTGTTGTTTTATATTGACCAGAAAAAAAAGGTTTAGTGTAATGGATGATATTGCTTTGGATCAAAATGTCTCAGTGAGTGCAGGCGTGATTGGTAGTAGCTTTGTCTCCTGTGACTGGTTTTGAGAAGTCATCTCTTTGACTATTCTTTTCAAATCCAATTCATCTAAATGTATATATCTCTGCCATTTGTTGATCTCCCTTTTATTGGTTATATGACTTAACTCTCTCTCATGTCTCTCTTCCTCCACCCCTCCCTCCCTCTCTCTCTCTATCCATATCCCTCTCCACCCCTCCCTCTCTCTCTCTATCCATATCCCTCTCCACCCCTCCCTCTCTCTCTCTATCCATATCCCTCTCCACCCCTCCCTCTCTCTCTCTCTATCCATATCCCTCTTGCTCTTCCCCTCCACCCCACCCTTCCCCTATTCATCCCTTTCTCCTCCTCCTCTATTCCCTCTATCCATCCCTTCCTCATTCATCCCCTCACTCTCTCTCTCCATTTCCAGGCACTTCCTCTTCAAGACAGGCACCGGCACGACTCCCCTCTTCAGCACGGCCACGCCCGGTTACACCATGGCTACCGGCTCCGTGTACTCGCCCCCCACCCGGCCCCTCCCCAGGAACACCCTCTCCAGAAGCGCCTTCAAGTTCAAGAAGTCCTCCAAGTACTGCAGCTGGAGATGCACAGCCCTGAGCGCTGTGGGCCTGTCTGTCCTACTGTCCGTCCTGCTCTGCTACTGCATAGGTAGGACACACACACTCGCACTCACACACACATACTTGCACACACACACACCCATACACACTGGTGGCTCAGTTTCCTGTCCCTCCATCCTGACTGCCAATCAGATAGTGAGGAATCATTCTGTATGTCCCATTGGCTGTGCTGGTCTTCAACAAGCATGGCGACTGGTGAAACACGAATATCGGAGAACGTTTTCTCGCTGATGGCAATGAGAAGGTTGTTGACACAGAGCCATCATGCCACTCTTACCTCTCTAGTGACTACAGAGTCTTTGTGTAAGATAGAGAGAAAGAGAGAGAGAGATAGACAGTGAGAATATGGGTAGGTGGAGGTTGTAGTGTTAGTATTCATCATGCATTACTTTCAGCTACTGAAAGAGAACTGTTTCCTCTCATTATTTCAGTTCTATGTGAGAGAGAACAAAAAAAAAGAGAAGAGATGGAAAGCATGAGTGATATATAGATAAATCATTCTCTCCATTGAATCTATCATACTCTCTCACATACACACACACACACAGTCTCAGACTAGCACACAAGCAGACACCCAAACACACACTCTCACACGCACACGAAAAGCTTTTTGAGCATGACTTGAATGAAAGTCATGTTTGTGAGAGGGGAATCGTAATGGAACCCCTGTAAAGGCAAACACACACACACACACACACAGACTCTAATGGCCTTCTAAAATATTTACATAACATGTAACCTTCTAAAGTTAACCCGTACAAAGCTAATTGCTGCTGTCATCAATTCATATTGTAAATATCCATGGTGATGGTAATCTTAATTATAACATGCTAACACTAATTAGCAGCATACCCATTAAGTCTCAGAATAGATTATGACATGAAATTAGCCCCATAGAGTAGTTGTGGATAAAAATGCAGAAGCTTATTAGCGACATCCCCATTAAGTCTTTGCATATAAGCTAACACAAAATCAGCCCCATATAATAGTGGATGCTAATGCTAAAGCTGTTTAGTTGTATCTGTGTTTGCTAAAGCTAATGCTAATGGTATATGCTAATACAGGCTGTCTCTCAGCAGGTGCACAGACAGGCCTCAGTAACTCTGATTCAACATTAATGTGTAAAACCCACAATACAGCGGGACACACATACACACACACACACACACACACACACACAGCTGGACACACACACTCGAAGCTAAGTTATGTAGATATATGGAGAGCAGATCCCAAACAGAACCGTGCACAGATGTCACTTCCTCTTCTTTCATCTTAAGCTTTGTCTCTGTACGATTGTTGGTATTTCAACCTCCACATTCCTTTTAGTAACACACACACACACACACACACCTGTACAGAAGTACACCTGTGTGATAGGGTAAAGATCTTTCCTACAGGAAGGTGGAGGACATCAGATAAGCAGGCTCCCGCTGCTCTGAATGGTGCAGTGATGTTAGCGTGTTAGCTGCATAGCATCACCATAACCTGAAGATGCTGTCTGTGGCTTGTCCTCCTCCATCAGTTCGATGTTGGGTCTCTCAAGACCCTCCAGCCCGTCTCAACATTGGCTCAACGTTGAATCCCAGTCATCTCAATGATGTCTGAAGGTTGTCTGGTGGTCATGTTCAGGTCTCTGACCCCACCCCCCTATGCCCGCCACACACACACACACCCTACAGCCTGTTTCTGCTTCCTGTCGATCCTCCAGATCTCTCCCATGACCCTCTGCTCCTGCCTCTCCGAGGGGGTTCTGGGTAACGGGCTGGCCCAGCACGACTGTAATTTAATGAGAGTGAAGGAGTGAGTGTGTGTGTGAGGGTATGTGGAGAGGGTGGTGGGGGGGGGGGGATTAACCCAGCTGTGGGGGGGTTCTCCTTGTAAACGCTCCCAAGTCGAACCTCTAATTGGACTCTGTGTGTCTCTCTCTCTCTCTCTCTCTCTCTCCCTCTCCCTCTCCCTCTCCATCTCTTTGTCCTCTCTTTGTCTCTCTCTTTCTCTGTCTGGCTCTCCCTCCGTCTCTTTTTCTCCTCTCCTGCTCTCCCCCCCTCACTCCCTCTCTCCCTGCCTTCTATTCACTTCATTACCATCCCAGGGCAGCAGAACATTTCTCAGATAAAGTCTGAGGGTTATACAGCTTTTTGCTCTCTCACACACTCACACACTCTCACACGCACACACAGACACACACACACAAAATAACTCAAAAAAAGTATGAGACTGGCTCCTTTGCACTTGTTATTGTGTGTGTGTGTGTGTGTGTGTGTACTACATAGTGGGGCAGGCCTTAAGTCCTCTCATTAGACCCAGCATGTGCATCTTAGCAATATTCTCACAAACACATAGACACTCACACCCATACGATACAACACAGACACGCACATAACCAACCCCTCTTGGCATACCTAGACATACTCTACATCAGCAAGCTAGGCTTGCTCAAGCCATCTAGGATTTGAGCATTAACGTTAACTATTTTTAGCTACATTATAATGTACTCAATTATCTTTCAGATTGTTTGCTAGTTGTTAATGTTAACTCATATAAATAATTGGTCTGTCATATTTGTTCTCTGTGGATAATGTAATGTAGCATGTCTTTCTCAGTTTCTAACAAAAATCTGGAAATGGGAGAGATCTCCGTGAGGCGGGTATACGGTCGATGAAACAAAGCGAGAAGCCGCACAATCTGAGTGTAGGGTTAACATAACCTGTTCTGGTTTTTTTTCTGGTCACGTTTTTAACTTCACTGGAAGTTCTAGACCTGGCCTGGCCGTGGTAGTTACGCAAGTTACGCACATGATGGACACTTTGTCAATCGCTCAAATACATTTTTCCGTGAAAGCGTCGCAAACCGTTTGGCTTCCATGGTGTACATGTTTGACATTAAGTGAACGGATGTGTTTTTGAGCTATGCTAATTGGGCCGCAAAGTGGAAAGGTTTGGGAATGGCTGCTCTATATAACCAAAAGTATGTGGACCCGTGGTCGGTATATAGACACATCCTTGCCACACTAATATCGTTGGTACGTTTATGGTAATTTTGCAGGCTAGTCAAGTTTAAGTACTGAAAGTCAAGTACAGAAAAGGGCTGTCCCAAAGCTGTTGTCAGGGATGTGACAGAAAGGAGATGTAGAAATTGTTTGACAAGCAGGTGTCCAAATACTTTTGGCGACAGTGTACAATCCAGCTGTCTCAGAAAAGAGAAATTAGAGGAAAAAGAAGAGTCTGGAGGGATGGATGGATAGAAGAGAGAAAAAAAGAACCGAGGTCCATCTCTTCAGACTTTAGTAAACGTATCAGGGATGAGCCAGTGGTTCCCAGGACGGCCATCTTGGCTCCATCTGGGCTCCAGCCTGCAGTGTTAACAGTGTTAAAGTTAGCAACTGTGTCCCGTGTGTGTCTGCTGGCTGCCAGTCTGCTGCATTAGCCTGTCAGATGTGCTGCCGGAGGGGCGAGCCAGCTTGATGATAATATGTTCTGCTGCCCCACTCTCCTCTCTGGTCGCAGGTTAAAATATTGCCTTGCACACAAACAACCTCCTTTTTAGTTGAGCAGATTCTCACACACACACACACATACTTACACACACACACACACACACATACTTACACAAACACAGCCTAAGGTTCTGCCCAGAGCAGGTTGGAGGAGATGCACGGTTGTTCTTTTCCTTTCCCACATCCTCACTGCTGTAGTATGCATCACTGCTCTGTCTCTCACTGGCAAAAAACTAGATAGAAACACTGTGTGTGTGTGTCTGTGATTTATTCAGGTCCTCACGCCTGCAGAGAGTAATAACTTATGTTGTCTTTTCTCTCTCCCTTTCTCTCCCTTTCTCTCCCTTTCTCTCCCTTTCTCTCTCTCTCTCTCTCTCTCTCTCTCTCTCTCTCTCTCTCTCTCTCTCTCTCTATCTCTCTCTCGCTCTCTCTCTGTCTCTCTCTGTCTCTCTCTCTCTCTCTCCCCTATCCCTTCAGCCATGCACCTGCTAGGTCTGAACTGGCATCTTCAGGAGACAGGAGACTACGCCTTTGAGAACGGACAAACCAAGTCAGACACCACGCCCAACACCATAACCGCACTGGCCTCAGACAATGGTGAGCTCTTTCTCACACATGCACACACGCACACACACGCACACATACACTCACATACGCTCACACACTAACAGTTCTAATACCATGGACAATGTCATCAATACGGCTCTTTGAAGTCCACCTCCACCTAAAATAGATCTATGATGGATTGAGCTTGTGTGTGTGTGTTTGTGACCTTAAAACCGTTTACATCCTTGTATGTTCACATGTCTGTGTGTGTGTGTACGAGGGAGCAGCATTTGGTTTTGATGTGTTTAGAGTCTGGAGACTGGTCAGTCTAAAGATAGAACAGACAGTGTGAGAACCTTCTAGAGGGCCAGATAGGAGGGGAACTGGATTTACCTCTCATTTTGACCCTCACACAAACACACACACACACACATATATACTTGACCCACACACCAAACACACTCGCTGTTCTGATGCATTGAGGCATCTGGCCACTTTGGAGCCATGAATCATCTGGTCCAATTATCCCTGGCCCCTATCAGGACAGGCCCTATAGTGTGTGCATGTGCGTGTGTGTGTGTGTGTGTGTGTGTGAGGGTCAAAATGAGAGGTAAATCCAGTTCCCCTCCTATCTGGCCCTCTAGAAGGTTCTCACACTGTCTGTTCTATCTTGTGTGCACTGCACACACACACTACTCCCATCTAACACTTTCTGCGACTCACACAGAGACACTGTCTCATATTCACACAACAACGCCACTTAATTGACCCAGTCAGTCTTCTATCTCAGTCCTTTCACACGGTTCCTATCATATAAAGAGCTTTAGAACCTTCCCATCAAGGCTGTCCAAGTGTCTTTCCTTGCTCATTTGTCCTCAGAACCAATATCTCTTGACTCCTGGCCGCTCCAGTGTCCCATCCTCCCATCCTCTTCTCACAAAATAGCTCTAAAGCTGTTTCTTATGGAGATTCCAGCTTGCTGCCTGTATAGAGGATGGTAGAGATGCTAACATATTCATGCCGTCTCTTGGAGGGTAGGTTGGGAGCTACAATATGATCAGTGCTAACAGTGCTGTCCCTCCCTCCCTCTCGTCTCTAACAAGATCTCCAGCCCTTGTAGCAGTCTGTTAATTAACTCATTAGGCATCCAAACACACACACCGTCGTCAACACAAAAACACAGAGCAGACAAACACGCATACACACATACAGTGTACACAGACACACACACAGACACACACACACACACACACACACACTCTTCTAATCAATACAGCCAGCCAGTCCTTTTCTTTTCCTTCTCTCCTCCTTCAGCTAACCTTGGCCTCTCTCTCTCTCTCTCTCTCTCTCTCTCTCTCTCTCTCTCTCTCTCTCTCACACACACTTTTGTCTGCAGTGACTCTGTCAACTGGCATGGATTAATGGGTTTTTGCAAATAAACAGGCACGCACACACACACAAACACACACACACCACTCACACATAGACAGACAATAGCGATGGTTCTATCCAATTAAGCATATGATTGTTCCTGCAGGCTAAACAGATGGACCTTCATCAGGTGAGAACAGAAATACAGAGTGAAAGAGAGAAATCAGCAGGCTAATATAATGATATTGTGATTCTATAAAATAAAATTAATCTGTTCGGCAGACAGGTTGTGTTGTCTTCGGGCACTGTGTATCCACTCAGGGTGTGTGGATGGTGTGGACAGTGATGGAGAGAGGAGGGTGGGGCAGGAGAGAGAAAGACAGAAGAGAGAGGTGGAGAGGGAGAGAGTGTGTTTGTCCTCAGGCTAAGCTCACCACAGCCCTAACAAGCAGCGTTTGTGTCTAATTGCATCCTCGCAAACGGGAATTGAGCTCTTTGTACACTCGCTTTACTGCCTCAAACACACACAAACTCAAACACACACGGGTGAAAACACACACTCAAACACACAGAGAAAACACACGTAACAGAAAAACCCATACACACACAGGCAGACAAAGACAGACTATACATATTTAAAACAGACACACAACCAAACACACACTGTGACCCCTTGAAACACTTCTAGTCTAATTAATGAGATATTAATGGCAGCTGCTGCCTATTAGTGAGAACCACAGAGCCATGCAGATCTCCCTGGTGGCCCGCTTTCTTTCTCTGACGCATTCTATGCATGTGTGTGTGTGTGTGTGTGTGTGTGTGTGTGTGTGTGTGTGTGTGTGTGTGTGTGTGTGTGTGTGTGTGTGTGTGTGTGTGTGTGTGTGTGTGTGTGAATGCACGTGTGAGTTGCAGTACGTAATGTCTAGCTGTTGCCATGAACCATATGGTGTTTGCCATTAAGGTAATGTTCTGGCATGTATGCATAGTGTGTGTGGTATAGTTATTGTCTAGGTATTAGGGGGTGTGTGTGTTGCAGTAGGTGTATGTACGTAATGTCTAGACTTCTTTGATCCCGAGGTCTCAAGTCCAGATGGAAAGTTGTGGTGTTGCCAGGTTATGCTATCCTGACCTTTTACACGTCTACATTTCATGTATATGTGTTTTAGTATTGCAGGATTCTGGTTTGGATCCAGTTCACTGCTACCAGCTGTTGCTCAAAGTAAAATAAAACTCTCCTCTTCCCATCTCCTCCTCCTCCCTCCACCGTCTCCTCCCCCCTGCTGCATCCTCCCTCCCTCCTCTCCTCCCCCCTTCCTCATCCTGTTCCCCTCCTCCTCCCCTCTCTCTCCTCCCTCCTCTCCTCCCCCCTTCCTCATCCTGTTCCCCTCCTCCTCCCCTCTCTCTCCTCCCTCCTCTCCTCCCCCCTTCCTCATCCTGTTCCCCTCCTCCTCCCCTCTCTCTCCTCCCTCCTCTCCTCCCCCCTTCCTCATCCTGTTCCCCTCCTCCTCCCCTCTCTCTCCTCCCTCCTCTCCTCCCCCCTTCCTCATCCTGTTCCCCTCCTCCTCCCCTCTCTCTCCTCCCTCCTCTCCTCCCCCCTTCCTCATCCTGTTCCCCTCCTCCTCCCCTCTCTCTCCTCCCTCCTCTCCTCCCCCCTTCCTCATCCTGTTCCCCTCCTCCTCCCCTCTCTCTCCTCCCTCCTCTCCTCCCCCCTTCCTCATCCTGTTCCCCTCCTCCTCCCCTCTCTCTCCTCCCTCCTCTCCTCCCCCCTTCCTCATCCTCTTCCCCTCCTCCTCCCCTCTCTCTCCTCCCTCCTCTCCTCCCCCCTTCCTCATCCTCTTCCCCTCCTCCACCCTCTCTCTCCTCCATCGCTCCTCCAGGTAAGCTGGGTGTGTTCCAGCAGGAGAACAACACGGTGGACACAGGGGAGGTGGACGTGGGCAGGAGGGCCGTGCAGGACGTTCCTCCTGGGATCTTCTGGCGCTCCCAGCTCTACATCGACCAGCCCCAGTTCCTCCGCTTTAACATCTCCGTCCAGAGAGACGCACTGGTCGGAGTGTACGGACGCAAGGGCCTGCCTCCCTCACACACACAGGTACACACACACACAGGTGCACATTCGGTCATAGACAGGTACACACACACAGGTGCATACACACACACACACAAGTGCACATTTGGTCACACACAGGTACACACACACACAGGTACACATTCGGTCACACACATGTACACATACACACACACACAGGTACAGACACACAGGTACACACACACAGGTGCACATTCGGTCACACACAGGTACACATACACACACACACACACACGCAGGTACACACACACACACACAGGTGCACACTCGGTCACACGCAGGTACATACGCACGTCAGCATGTCATCTGTTTCTGTGCAATAGAGTCTGTCACAATCATACTCTGTCAAGGACGCTCCAGACACATGCACACTGCTGTGGAAGGGATGTCTGCGCCCCAGTAATGGAGGTTTAATTGGTGACAAAGGCCTGTGTGATGTCTGTGAGACTAACACAGCCTACAGTGTTAATAGCCTTAATCAATACGGTTCTCCAAGGTAATAAACACACTCACACACAGCGCACATTGAAGAGGTATTGACATGGCAGTCATGTTGGACTGGAGAAAAATTAACTGATGTTTTTCACTTTCAAGGTAAAATGATGTGTTCATGTGTTTGTGTGTGTCTGTGTGTTTGTACGTGTGTGTGGGTGTGTGTGTGTTTGTGTGTGTCTGTGTGTGTGTGTGTGTGTGTGTGTGTGTGTGTGTGTGTGTGTGTGTGTGTGTGTGTGTCAGAGATAATATTGGCTTTCTTTTCTTGTTCACACGTTCATGATTAATTGCAAAAAACAAGAAGTGTGAGAAATGAAAAGATGAATAACAGGGTCCCTAGAGAGATGGAGGGAATCAGAGAGGGGGATGGAAGGAAGACAAGGGGATAGAGGGAATGAGAGAGAGTGAGAGAGAAAGAGAGAGAGAGAGAGAGAGAGAGAGAGAGAGAGAGAGAGAGAGAGCTAGAGAGAGAGAGGGGGGGAAGAGAGGTAGAGATCAAGAGAGAGTGATGGCAAGGAATAGAGAGAGAGCTAGAGAAAAAATTGAGAACTTTGTGGAGAGTTGTTTTCATCCATCCTCTTAAAAAATCTGTATTCAAACTGTGTGTGTGTCTCCAGTATGATTTTGTGGAGCTTCTGGATGGCAGTCGTCTGGTCTCCAAGGAGAAACGAGGCCTGGAGTCTGAGGGCGGGGGCAGGCGCGCCCGCTCAGTCAGCCTGCAAGAAGCTGGCTTCATCCACTTCTTGGATACTGGTACCTGGCACCTGGCCTTCTACAACGACGGGCGCAACACGGAGCAGGTGTCCTACAACACCATTGTCATAGGTACACGCTAACTTTCCTCTCTCTCTCTCTCTCTCTCTCTCTCTCTCTCTCTCTCTCTCTCTCTCTCTCTCTCTCTCTCTCTCTCTCTCTTTTCTCCATCCCTGCCTTTTACTCTATTTCCTGTTCTGCATTCCTGTCTCCCTACATGTCTCCATCTCCCTGTTCACCCCCTCCAGTGAGTCCTTCCACCCATGAACCCAGTGAAATGTGAGGAGACACACGATATTTGCTGATTAGCATGTGGGCAGTAGCTAGTGCTGTGTCTCATCAGGAGAAGGACTAGATTACAGGTTAGCGAGCTAACTGCCAACCACTTGGAATTTAGAATGGATTATTTGTCTGTCAACGAAGCGGGCCCTCCCAGCAGCCAGTCGGCCGGTTGGAGAAGCGTGTGTGTGTGTGCGCGTCTGTGTGTGTGATTGGAAGGCTCTGTCAGACTGTCGTGTAAAGCTGGGGAGATCAGGACGCTGGTCAGCTAATGAAATTATTGACAGCAGCAGTGTAATAGCACTGATGTTAGGACTCTGCTGAGACATGGTAATAAAGAGCTGCCCTCGCTTTCTCTCTCACACACACACACAGACTCAACCGTGTATAGAGGCAGTGTAGGTACTGTATGATTGATCCAGCTGAGGTCAACAGGTGTAGAAACTCTGCTCAGCCCAACTGTTTACCCTGTCTACTCTACATCTGGTCCTGGTCTCTGGTCTCTCTCTACCTGGGAGGGAGGGAGGGAGGGAGGGATAATCTGGAAGGGGAGAGAGACGGAGAAAAACTAGTCTGTGAGCTGGATAATACTTGGTAATAAGGTGTTGATTGGTTGACTACGGCAAGCAGAGAGGACCAAGATTTTCCTAATCATACATCTGGAGAAGCTGCTGATTGCTGTGTGTGTGTGTCTGGATGGGAGTGTGTGTCTGCATGTGTGTGTGTGTGTGTCTGGATGTGTGTCTGCATGTGTGTGTGTGTGTATGGATGTGTGTGTATGCGTACTCTGTCAGCCAACCCAATTAACACACTCTCTCTCTCTGCTCCCCTCTCCATCTCACCAATCAGAGTCCGACACGGATTGTCCACACAATTGCCATGGCAACGGTGACTGTGTGTCTGGAAAGTGTCGCTGTCTAGCTGGGTTCCTCGGTCCTGACTGTTCAAGAGGTAAGACACACACACTCGCACACACACACACACACCCAGAGAGACACATCTGTGATAATTGGGTTCAGATTGCTATCCCAGACAGCATGGTAGAGTTTGGAGGCACTGGTTCAATAAATCCTCCATTAGTTATCACTACAGACACTACTCTTTCTCTAACCCTCTCCTCTCTCCATCCATCCATCCCCTTCTCTCTCTCTCTCTCTCCTTTCTCTCTCTCTCTCTCTCTCCCCTCTCTCTCCCCCCCCCCTCCCAGTGGAGTGCCCGGTCCTGTGCAGTGGTAACGGCCAGTACTCCCGCGGGCGCTGCCAGTGCTTCAGTGGGTGGAAGGGGACAGAGTGTGACGTCCCCAGTAACCAGTGTGTGGACATCCACTGTGGAGGCCACGGCATCTGCATCATGGGTAGCTGTGCCTGCAACACGGGCTACAAGGGAGACAACTGTGAGGAGGGTACGTTCCTGCTGCTGCTGGCTGGCTGGCTGGCTGACTGGCTGGCTGGGGGGGGGGGGAATGGCTGGGAATTAATGTGTGTGTGTGTGTGTGTGTGAGAGGTGTTTTGCATATGTATGGAGGGTGTGCTGTGAGGTTTGTGTGTCCCCTCCTTCCCCCTAGCCATCCTGACTTGCTCTCCATCCATAATAAGCATGACCAGCCACTTAACAGTTCAATATTCCAGTAGCAATTTTTGTGTTCTCCACCTGACAGAGCATCTAATCACTATGCTGAGAGAGAGAGAGAGAGAGAGAGAGAGAGAGAGAGAGAGAGAGAGAGAGAGAGGGGACTTCTCTTTTGGACTTGTGACTTTTTGGAAAACGGTCAATCGTGCCAGGATTTTAATGGACTGTCGACATAACGACCTAGGTGGAACGAAGGTTTTAGAACGGCAGAGGAAATCTCAAACTGCGATCGAAAGACAGAGAAAAAGAAAGAGATAATGGATAGAGATGGAGGGAGGGAGAGAGAGAGAGAGACAGAGAGAGAGAGAGAGAGAGAGAGAGAGAGAGAGAGAGAGAGAGAGAGAGAGAGATGTATGTATGCCTGTGAGACTCTTGTCCATAGAAATAGAAAGGATCAATCTTATTGATTCCTCTCCTGAGTTGATAAATCA
>NC_085031.1:14360074-14477771 GCF_963692335.1 Osmerus eperlanus
GTATTACTGTTTGACTAGCTGAAACAAGCACAGCTGAAGTATTTAAAAAGGAAATCAAACACCATTTGGCTGGTTGGGTCTGGTTGGGTCTGGTTGGGTCTGGCCCAAACTGTTGCTCTGTTGTTTCTTTGTCTCCCTCTTGGGGTTTATAGAGGAACTGCAGCACAGTACACAGTACTGGGTTGAGTATCAGTGTTAGTGTGTGTGTGTGTTCTCAGTCAAGTTAGAAGGAAACTTAAAATATAAGTGTGTATTATTCTGTCCAAAACTGGTGCTTTGCCCCACTTGTCAGAACACAGTTATTATTGTATTCAAATGTATCATTATTATGACTTCTCTTTATACTGGGTAGCTATCTTGGATCAGATCAAGAACAAAGCATGTAAAACTACAATTATATGTAAAACAAAACAACAAAAACCTACGGACAGCAAAACCACCACCTGCAGTGTTTATAAGAAAATGAATGACTAATGTCTTTTTATGAAGGTTTCAGTATCTGATATCTGTTCTACAACCTCCACTTATTCTATTTATTTAGGTTCTAAAATGGGTGTCTGTGACTTCCTGTTGTGGTCTGTTTCCTGTCTGCCTTTGTTACTGTACAGACGCAGGTTCGAGGGAATGCTGTGTGTGTGTGTGTGTGTGTGTGAGAGAGAGAGAGTGTGTGTGTGGGGATTGCATTAACTGCCTCTCTCTCTCGTTCTCTGCTCGTCTTCATCAGCCAACAGTGAAGGAACACAAGCCTAATCTGTAAAGTGTTACGTTGTCTTGGCGTTTGAGATGAAGCTGCAAATGCTCTGTGTCTAGGTAACAGTAGCCTGTCACTACTGGAACTCTGATCGGATGTTCTGTGTTAGCTCTGTGGTGACTCAGACAGTCACTGAAACTAAAGAAAGAAAACAAATATTTTCCTTCCAGTAACAAACCCTGTCAGCAGCTTCTGCCCTGTAGTAACACAGCGCTGTCTGCAGAGAGGCTGCCTTCGGTCGGTGTCTGTTTATTTATTTGTTTGTATTATTTATGTTTTTGCTCATGTACATACCCTCTCTGGAGTGTTTTATAAATTGATTAACACCTGGAATGAACTGTGTGTTTGCATTTCTTACAAACAAACAAAAAACTCCCATAATATTGGATATTAAAGCAAATGTTTTGTTAAAAAGACACTTGGAAACCCCCTGTTATACTTAACCGTGTCCGCTAGACGGCGCTTTGTTTCTACGCTGATGTCGTGCTTTTTCGTGATTGGCTCCTCACATCAAAACAGGTTACGTAAAACCCGGAAAAGGGAGTTACGGCTTTATTTCGTCAGCTGCGAAACTAAATCTGTCCTGCACTGTTTAGAACTAAGGAATAACTATTGAGCGACATTTAATGGAACTAATTCTGGTATAATTGAAGAAATTATTGCAACAAAATGAAGGAATTTGTCTGTATAGTTTTACAGCTTCTCTTTGTGGCGCACGTCAAGTGTTGGAATGAAGGTTTGTCTTCCGCATTTGTTGATGGCTACAGGACTTCTCTATACTTTACTATACGTATTAGCCAGCCCGTGTTATGTACATATGTATGTCTATTTCTCACCAGGGAGTGTGTTGCTTCGAGACGTGCAAGCTCTGACCCTTTACAAGGGCAGTTACACGTCAGCTCGGCGGTCCAGTCCCGTACCCCAACTTCAGTGCATCGGGGGTTCCGCCGGATGTTCCGCGTTTGTCCCGGAGGTGGTCCAGTGTCAAAACAGAGGATGGGATGGAGTGGACGTTCAGGTTAATCAAAATACAAACAAACAACATTTAGAGAAGTGTATAGTGATTCATACAGCTTACGATATTACCTAGCGTAGCCTACATTAAATGGGCGATGATATTACGTACATACAGCTGGATGTTTTGAGGTGTCAGTATCTTGATTACAGCCCTTCTCAGTTTACGGATGAACGCTGTTACATAAGGATGATGAACCCTTCGTTGCCTTGACCACAAGTGTCCCATGTAACCGGACCAATTTGGCCACGTTTCAGTGGGAGTGTAAAACCGATATGGACAATGCCTACCGCTTTGGGAAGGTGGAGGTGAGCTGTGAGGGCTTCAGCCAACCTGACGACCCCTACATCCTGAGGGGCTCCTGTGGTCTGGAGTACACCCTGGAGCTCACAGGGGAGGGCAGGTCAGTCTGACGTGTGTGTGGGGTACTGTATTGTATTGACTGAGTGGGGTGGTCAGTGTGTGCGGATGGGGGGGGGGTCTGTATGTGTTCAGCGCACTACTGTACGAACAGCTATACAAGTTACTGTAGGGCCCCACCAGCTGATCTGTGAGTGTTATGATGCTGTTTGGTCTAGGAGGAAGCATGGGGCTTCCCACGGAGGCTCCAGGGGCTTTGGTGACTATGCCTCCTCCTTCTTCAATGGCTTCTCCTCCAATAACCACGGAAACAGTCAGCAGCAGCAGAAGAGTGCGTCGTCTCTAGGGGAGGAGTCAGGCAGCATCTTTGGGGTGGTGGTGTTGTTGCTACTGGCGTTCGGAGTCTACAAGCTATTCCTGAGCGGGACCACCAACACGCATGCCCCGGACCAACAGGGTTACCATGGAGATGGAACGCAGCCCCCTCCACCGGGTTTCAGACCAGACTACACAGGTAGATCCACACACACACACAGGTTAACTCACAGACACACACCTCACACACACAGATAGTGATTCGGTATATGACCTCACCCCTCTTTCTCTTCCTAGGCTCCTCCTCTTCCGGCTGCCCAGGCTCAGGTTACCCTGGTTACAATGGAGGTAGCCCAGGTTACGGTTTCCGCAGCGACTACAATGGACAACAGTATGCAGGGCGCCGAGCTGGAGCTGGAACAGGAACAGGAAGTGGGTTCTGGACAGGCATGGGGACTGGAGGACTGCTTGGGTACATGTTTGGCAATCAGAGGTGAGTACTGCTTTAGCAAGAATTAATGTCTGATGATTTATTCAGAGTTTGATCTGTATGTTAATGGGTGTCTGTGTGTTCCCAGGCGCCAGTCCAACAATTATTTCAACTCCAACACCAGTTACAGTGCACCCAGAACCCCACCCTCCCCAAATCCCACTGCCAGTACTGGAACAAGGACCGCCTCAGGTACACAATCATCTTTCACTCAGCCGAAACAAATGCACATCACTCACACCCACTGAAACTCTCCTTATACATACTTTGTTTCCTGTTTCAGGTTTCGGAGGAACAAAGAGGAGATAGATACCACATCTTCATAGTCTATGACAACTGTTCCTTAAGTGGCCGTCTCTCAGAACATGGGACAGAGGAAGGGGTCTAATCAGGACAAAAAAAAGGCGAACAGCTCATCTTCATTGGTTAATTACTGCTGGGGTCAAAATGAATAAACACTCTGTCCTGAATAATAATTATATAATATGTAACTATTATATAACTGTAATGATGATGAAAGTGAAAAACTATAACTATATTCTTTTCAAGCTGTTAAATGTCTTTATATAAAAAAGGTTGTGTTAGGATAGGATTCCTATTTCCAAAGTGAGAGTTAGATGTTAGATATGAAAGATTCAACTTGTACAATATGACTCCCTACCACAGCCCAGGAGATCAGATCAGCTTGTTTGGTTTAAGTTTCCCACTGATCATACTTACTAAATGCTTGCTGTGAAGTGACACAAGTTTGTTTACCCTGCTTGTTAAGTCTGTCTGTTAAATGAAGCCATGTACAAACAGGATGCTTTTAAAGCTTAGTTTCCTAACCACATATTGAGCATGTTATCTACAGGAAGCAGCAGAGGTGGTGTTAAGGGGTATGTAAGTGTTTTTATATTAAGTGTGTGGGTGGTTATTAAAAGTATAAATGCTTTTTTAAACTTTATTTGGAAAACACATTTTATATATATATATATATAAAATACACCATACAAAAATATATAATTACAAAATACGATACGTTATCTTTATCAAAACCAACTTTCCATAAGATATTTGCAATATGAATTCATCTACCACAAAGTCTACAACCACGGGGGTTACTGTAGAGCAGTCTACTACCACAGGGGTTACTGGAGAGAAGTGGTTCTCAAAGTGGGGTCCCCGCGAACCATAGCCAGGGGGTCCACAAAATCATTTGCCATAAATAACATTGTGCTGTATCATTAAAAAGTGCACAAATATATCATTGTGTACAGATGGGGACCATTTGCACACAAAAATACAAGCATATTGTATCCATTTAAGAGCACCAAGGGTATGCTGAATGGGTATTCATGGGGGGGGTCCTTGGAAAATGTTCCCCCCTGTAAGGGGTCCTGGCCCCCAAAAGGTTTGAGAACCCCTGCTGTAGAGAACCAAGGTGATAACACTTCTACACAGTTGTAGAGGACGAAAGAGAGCGAAAGAAGGAGAAACGACTCAAAAGAAAGGGAGAAGCATCATTTTCACCAGACTCTTTACAGAACCTCTACTTCTCATTGGCCCGGTGCTGTGTCCTTCACCCTGACATCATTTGCATAGCATATGGGGTTCTGGCTACCCTGCCCGGTTTCCACAGTGCCCCTCCCATCCCTGTCCACCAATGGGATGTGTCGGGAGGTGGACCACTCCCTCCACTTGAGGACAGCGACTGCGACCAGGGCTCCACACAGCACCCCCACGAGGAGACAGATCAGATACGCACCTACAGGTGCCGGGCTATGTAAACCCTCACTGCCGCCTTCCACACTGATCAGGATCAGCTTGTAGGAGGCAGTGGGGCAGGCGGACGAGCCCAGGGATGTTGCACCGGGGGCTGGGCAGTGGCAGGAGTAGCTCCCCTGGCTGGAGGGAGAGGCCAGGACCTCTAGGTGGGAGGAGGGAAGGAGGCGGGTGTGGCGGGCTGGGGGGTGGGACCAGGTGCAGGGGGGAGAAGGGGATAGGCTGAGGCTGGTGCACGGGAGGAGGAGCCTAACCCCTTGCCTCACATGTAGCTCCTGAACCTCACAGGCAGCATCTGGAGAAGACAGTAGGACAAGGTACATGTGAGGAGGGGAGGCACATACATGGAGGTGAGAGACTGTTTTATTAAAACGTGTGACTGGGTGGTGTGTATCAGAGTTGATGGTGGATGAACTCACCCTCTCCTCTCCCACACACATTCAGAGGGCTCCCAGTAGCCTCTGGAGAACTGACGGGCAGAAGGGAGAGAGAAAGATGAAGAAAACTAAAGTAGTGCAAAAGAAAGGAGTCAAAATGGCAGAGGAAGAGAAAAAGAGGAAACGCAAACTCTGTTGCAGACCCACATGACACGCACAGCAAGATGCATACACGCATTACACACACAGCCACATGCAAACACACGCACACATTACACATAGATGAGGTCTGACCCTGGTGGCTGTGTGATGCAGACTCTGGTCGTGGAGCTCCAGCCACAGCCCAGGCCCCTGGCCGCCGCACACACCACACAGCTGGAGAAGCTTCTGCAGCCGTCCGCCTGCACCGCCCTCAGAGAGGAGGCACTGCCCACCAACACACCACCCTGGAACACCACACACGGGGGGGGTTGAGGGACAGAAGGAGAGAGGGAGGCAGCGGTGGATGCCAAAGCAAATTCCTTGTCTGTGCAAACTTTCATGGCGAATAAATCCTATTCTGATTCTGATGTGCGTGGGTCCTACCTGGTGTACCAGGATGTTGTTGACAGGTTCTACTGAGGTTGTGACCGGAATCTCCTGTAGCAGAGTGGCGGTACCACCAACTACAGACACACTGTGGAGCTCTCCTTGGTCTGACACACACACACACACACAGTGAAATTATTCAAATTTTCCTAACTATAGACACACACACACTACATGACATTCCAAACAATATCTCTAAAAGCTATCCAGAGATTCGGCGGCCCACCTGTGCCCAGGTACAGGATGGCAGCCTGGGTGCTGGTGACATTGGAAACAGCCAGTCTGGTGTATGTGACCCCCCTCCTGAGCAGCAGGGGCGCTGTCTCCACGGACTGGGTCAGCTGGGGGTGCTCCTTGGCGAAGGTTAGAACCTGGTCTGGCATCTGAAGGGAGGAGTTGTACTGTGACCTCATATCACTGCCTATACACTGTGGAGGGGACGTAGAGAGGAGAGGAGACAGAGAGGGAAGGAGAAATGACACATGGATTGAGGTTGTTTGTACATTGTCTTGTGGGGGTGGGGGCTTGCTGTGTTCACGCGAGTGTTTACCAGTCCTGGCCGGGGAGAGGGGATAGAGATGGTTGCTGTGTTCCCGGAGCTCTTCGTGTTCTTAAACGGGCTGTTCGCCATCACCTCGTCAACCTCTGCCACACTGAACACGCACACCGCAGACACAAGCTCACTTCCCCTACACACACACACACACAAAGTTATAAGTCTCCCATTTTACAGCACATACTGCTCCTACTGTATCACAATTCTCTCCTCCTTCCATCCCTCCTCACCACTGGGAAGTGAAGAGGCCGTAGAAGTGTGTGCTGGTGGGGTCTCCCGGCTGGTGCTCCAGGGGCTGCAGGTGTATGAGGACGTCATAGCGTCTCCCGCCCGGCCCCTTCTCCTTACAAACCAGCCCCGTCTTCAGGAAGGTCGTCCAGCGGCCCTGCAGGGTCTTAGAGCCCCCCAGATCATGCTGCGAGACAGGGAAGGAGAGAGATGAGACAGAAGGGACAGAGAGAAACAGGGAGAGGGAAGGAGATGGGGAGAAGCAGAGAAAAAACTGAGAAAACTGGTGGGCAGGCAGAGGGAATGCAGAGAAGGAGGGAGAAGAAAATAGTGAATGAGAGAGAGGCAGAAAGAAAAGGAGAAATTGAGTATGCAGGGAGGACAGAGAGAGGAGTAGTAACCTTGCAGACTGAGCAGGTGCAGGGAGGACAGAGAGAGGAGTAGTAACCTTGCAGACTGAGCAGGTGCAGGGAGGACAGAGAGAGGAGTAGTAACCTTGCAGACTGAGCGTGTGCAGGGAGGACAGAGAGAGGAGTAGTAACCTTGCAGACTGAGCAGGTGCAGGGAGGACAGAGAGAGGAGTAGTAACCTTGCAGACTCGTGCAACCCTGGCCACCCTGACGGTGGAGTAGAGGTCGAACTCTTTGGCATTCTCCATCAGGAACCAATAAATGTAGTCTCCCTGTTTTGGCTCCGCCCCCAGCACAGCAGAACTCACAAACTCTGGGTCTGGACATGATCAATAAATCAACCAACTAATCATTACAGCAATGGAACCCACAAATAGAAATTAATGGACTTTATTTTATAGATTTCTATCTTTTTAATCATTGGTAAAAATGTATTGACAGTTGTCATACCACTTAGCCAGTTGGGCTCAATGCGCAACTGCTCCTTCTCTGGTCCTCTAACCCTGGCAACAGTAAACTCTGTTCCCAGGAAGTTAGTGGAGGAGGCCGAGTACAGGATACCATCTACAGAGAGAGCAACTGTGTCTGAGTGGTGTGTGTCACATATATATATACACACACACACAGTATACATACAGACATTCACTCAAATGAGAGGCGTCTCACTACTACTACTACTGATTGCCCAGCACGGGTAAAATATGATCTTTTTGTACAAAGTGAAGTTGGTCAATGCCACAAATGTGCTTCAATTTCTTACCTGCTTTTACAGCGGTGTGAGGTTTCCCTGGCTCGTAGGGACAAATCCATTTTTTCCCCTCTTTCTCCACGTCTCCTCCTTCCCCCTTCCTCAGTGTGGAGTTCACTATATAAGCACATTGTGGGTTGTACGCGTACGAGCCGCAGACGTAGATGCTGCCGTCCCCCAGTGACTCCAGCATGCAAATGTAGTTATGACACTCATCCTGCACAGCCGAACATTTGAGGCAACATTTAGCAAGTACATAAATATGTATCATATATATATGCACAAATTGCACATCTCTCTCTCTCTCTCTCTCTCTCTCTCTCTCTCTCTCTCTCTCTCTCTCTCTCTCTCTCTCTCTCTCTCTCTCTCTCTCTCTCTCTCTCTCTCTCTCTCTCTCTCTCTCTCTCTCTCTCTCTCTCTCTCTCTCTCTCTCTCTCTCTCTCTCTCTCTCTCTCTCTCTCTCTCTCTCTCTCTCTCTCTCTCTCTCTCTCTCTCTCTCTCTCTCTCTCTCTCTCTCTCTCTCTCTCTTACATTTTCTTTTATAGTTCAGCAGAGTTTGAGGCACATTCAGTATGACTTGAGGCAAGGTGAGAGACCAATGATGTGTGTGTTACTCAGAATACAGGAAAGGCCACAGGAAGTTGGCAGTTTTAAACTAGGTCAGAGTGTGACTGTTTACAGTCACACCGTCCACACACACACACAAGAAAGTGATGCCGTTGACAAATTAACACATTTGTGTGCTTTGTGTAGATGCTGTGCTCACCTCTGATTTCCCTTTACTCATGCACACCTGCTTCTCCTCATCTGACACCTTCCACTCAATCTGGAAGAACATGAGCACATACTGACCACTGCTGGATCACACACACGAAAGCCCATAGGCATGTACACACATGAAAGCAAAGGACCATGGACAGACTGTCACAGCACACATACAAATAATTGCACGCAGAACCACACACAAAAAAAGAAGCTGTGGCAGAGAAGCTCTCGCTTGCAGCATCATTGTTGCACTTCTCTCACACACACCTGATGTCTCACCACAGGCCCTTTATGAGTCAGGTTAGACGGGTCCAGAACCAGGATGGAGTCTCTTGCCCCCAGATAGAGGCTGTTAGAGGGGGGGTGCAGAAGGAGCACGCTGGCGTTGGACACCCCTATCACCTCTGGAAAGAGACATCAATGTGTGTGTGTTCCATCAATCAATGACTTTGAAGTACTTCAAGTTTGTTTGGCTGATGCTTCACATCAGACACTCTTAGGACTGGTTTGTTCTACCATTGCACTGTCTTCAATAAAAAAGTTCACCAATATTTGGAGTTAGGCTGGGTTAACAAAACGCACACACACATTCCATCCAAGACTAATAAAAGTGAAACTGTAGTCACCTGTTTTAAAGGTTGATCTAGTCCTCATTGCATTGTTTAACGAATATAACGATTACAGCTGCAGTAGCCCAGAAAGTTGACGCTAGTTTGGTAACTAGACCTAGCTAAATAATTACGTTAATCTTTGGGTTTGAGGAGAGAGCATTTAGCTACAGTACTGTACTACTAGTAGTAGTCAATAAATAGCTAGCTACTACACTATTGTGCAGAACTGTACCTGAACCACACACAAAAAGAACACATATATAGAGAAAGAACAAAGATATCGAGAACTGGGTTGGGAGCACTTACCTCCAGACGGAAACTCTGACAAGCAAAAAACTGCAGATGAGATACAAATTATGACCGAAATATCGATGAAACGGTGCATGTTGATTATTAACAGTAAATTCTATCGTCGGTTGATCACTGGAAGAAGAGCGCGTGTCAGGTGCGCGACGCGAGTTAAGTGATGAGCTCGTGGAACTCTCAACCAACCACATATCATTTTGTTGGTAAAAAAATTACAACATGGAACGCGTCTGTTTAATGAGCCCACCCGTGGCTGTCACAACATAAACCCAGCAAAGATTTAAGTTTACTGACGGTTAGGCTGGGCGTGGTTTTCAAGAAAGCAGTTTTCGGGTCGGATTCTTCTGACTTGATTCAACTCCTCAAAAACAATCTCTAGGTGTAGGTGACACGGCCTCCAGAACAAAAAACGGTTTATTGCCAGTTTATTGAGGGTGACAGTGTATCATACAAGCACAAATCAATAACATCATAGCCTGAATTGTTTCAAAATTCCAGCCTCTATTGCCAAGATAAAAAAAATATTTTTTTACCTTTACTTTTGAGGAAGGTTAGTTAAAACATATGAAGAATCTCATATGATGTATGTAGTAAAAATGTTGTATCGTTAGATGATCCTAAAACTCAGAAACCAGCAATGGGAACATTGTCATTTGGATTAGGGTGAGTTTGGTAGCTGAGGTTAATACTGACAACAATAAAAAGCTAACGAGTAAAATAAAAAAAAAACATTATATAAAGCACAATACACATACAATAAAAATGTGTATAGACCAATATATAAAATAGCCAAGCATGATAACATTCTTAGTTTTAGATGATGCCCAGGTTTTCATAGATTACCTCAGGGGACTGATCCCCTGATTTGGTAGGGGGGGTATTCGTTTTAACTTTGCCGATTTGGGCGTAGAGGTGGGCATAGGGGTCAACCTTTGGCTCCTCTTGAGGGTGCATAGAGCTTAGGGCGGAATTCAAATGTGCCCCTATAGAAGCCTCGGTGTAGATTGGTGCCTCTCTGCAATGGTCCTTTTCCAGGGCCTGGTTCTGGTGGGGATCCTGGTTAGTCTGGACCAGACCAATTCTGTGGTACACCTCATCATAAACCGGTTCAGACTGGTCTCTGGGCTGGGAAGAGGAAAAGGAGATTGGGGAGGCAGAAGGGGGAGCTGGGGCGGCCATTTTAGGAGGTTTCAGGGGGATGTAATGAACAGGGTCCACGTACACAGGCTCTGTTGGGTTGCCACGGGGACTCACCGAAGGGGAGGGGTGTGAAAGTGCCAGGGGGAGGGGCATGTGGGAGTTGGGGGCGGGGCCTTGAGATTTGATACAGTCAGCTGGTTGGGCATAGACACACTCATCGGAGCCATTAAATTCAGCCGGTTGAGGGTTAACGTTCTTTACGAAGTTAATCACATCCGCCGGTTCAGAGTACACACACTCCTCGAAGCCAACAGAAGCTGAGGACAACGATTTGCAGAGGTTGTGCCCCTCAAAAATGCTGGCACTGACAGGAAGTTCGGGCAGAGGTGAGCGAGGCCGCCTGGAGCCAATCGTATCGCTTGGGAGGAGTGCATCTGAGACAACAGCAGCTGTCTTCTGCTCGCTTATAGCATTTTCAATCAGAGAGAATATCTGATCACCCTGCCGAGTGTCGAAGGTGAACGTGCCGGGCCCCGAGTCACAACGGCGACCTGCCTCGATAGAGAACGTCAGCTGGAACGGGAGAACGTCAGTTAGAACAGGAAAACATTCGCTAGAACAGAAGAAGAACAGGAAAACTTCCTTTGAGGCAGAAGAAGAGTAACCCAAGGAGAAAATCAGCTAGAACAGTAGAACAGGTTCAACAAACAGTCCCACCAATCACCTTGTCTCTTCCATAACGTCTCAGCAGCCGATAGGGCCAGGTCTGCAGGCACTTTCTGGTCTCCGCCTCCTTCAGGACAAGCTCATCTCCTGCCACACGCAGCCAGTAGGCCCCCTGGAGGCCACACAGCGTAGCTGCATCTGTCTGCTGCACACTCACCCAGAACTCACTCACTGTGAAAGGGGAGGATGGGATGGGGTAGAAAAGGGATGGAGGGTGAGAGGGAAGAGAGATAATTATATAGTACGAATGTAACTCACTAATACATACTACTCCAGTAACACTAATAAAGCGGAATAAGTGAGGGTAGGTTCTACACACATTCCTCCGTGGACACATAGATGAGGTTTTCCTCCATTCGGAGCTGCTGAGCTGATGACACTAGTCCTCCTTTCTGATGGGTGGAGAGACAAAGAGAAAAAGGGAGAGAGAGGGGGAAGAGGCGTGGGGTGATCGGTTTAGAAGGTGAGGAGTTGCATAAACAATTCATTTCAGCTCATGGCAACTGAATGTGACATCATTATAGGCATCACCATGCAGGACAATGAGTTGATCCCAGAGCCAATGATCCCTCCTGTTTGTTTACCTGGAAGGCGATTTCGCACACTTTCTCCACCCAGTCCACACACTCCTCCTTTTCCGCCGCCATCACCAGCCTTCTCTCATCCGTCTCCACGCAGAAGGCCGCCATGTTGTCCCCAGGGCAGGCCTCGGCGTGGGGGGGCAGACGGAGCACTCTCACACACTCTGCCAGGCGGATCACCTTCTTCTCCTGGTGCCTCCGGACCCCCACAGCCCCACCTGGAGCAAAGCCAGCACTGCGCTCACTCAAATCCTGCAGCTCCAGTCTGGCAACACCACTGCCGCTGGAGGGGTAGAGGGACAGCCATAGTTTCTTCCACTTCTACAGAAGAGAAGAGATAACAAAATAAGGGGGGGGAGGGAACATTTGGCAAAAAGGGAGAATGAAAGTATGTAAACACTCATTCTCGCCTACTAGTGATCCCTTGATCCCTGTAGGCTTGTTGCGACATTAGGCCTATTGCTACATCCCAGCTGACACACAAAAGTAAACATTCAACATTCAAACAACTGTTCCTCATAGCCTAGATATGTACAGGTAAGGCCTAACATAGGTGTGTGTGCGCGTGTCTGTGTGTATGTGTGCTCAAACCCCGCCCTCGTTGTTCTCTGTGTTCCGCGGTAGTTCGAGGAGCAGGAATGTGCAGTGATAAAACACGGCTCTGTCTGAACACGCGCAAGGTTTCCTGAACACTCCGGCACCACCATCAATACATAACACCTCAAACCTTCTATGAAGTGTTTCTGTGTCTTAAAGTTGAAAAAAATGTTGATCACCCAATCATTTATATGATACATTCATCAACTAGTTACAAAGATGATCATCTAGAAGATTCAAGGTGGTTGTCGCTGTAAACATATCTCGTTAAAAAAAAAATGCTGTTGCAGATTACGCTGTAGCTGAACAGTTGGCCATTGAATAATAGTGAAACCACCAAGTCAATAGTACTTTTATAGATTGATGAGAATCTAGAGAATACGTTTGTCTGTCCTCACCTTGCCCTGCTTCTGGTGCTGAAGGTAGATCTGGCCTGCTTTCACATGGGTATCCATAGTCCCAGATGAGATGACACCGACCCCTGTAGTTTGGACCCTGGACTTAGCCTAGTTTTCCTTGGGCTTTTACAATCCCGATTATCGGTCCATGACAAGAGGTGTGGCTTTCGACGCGTCACCAGTGAGTAACGTGAAATAGGACCGCGCGGAGGCGGCCTCACCTGCCTCACACACCCTCGTGATGTCATTGCAGTTATTTGAATCTAAAGATAAAATAACACACAATCATAAAATAACAGACTATAGCCATTTTTTATAAACAATTTATCAGATTTGTGCCAATTCGGGAATTATGCTTTAGTATGAAGATTTCATTAGGCATCATCAAAACTGTAATATAATTATGAATAGATTGATGTGACATTTAGTGGAGTCAGTGGGTCAGTGTTCTTGACAAATGGCGTGACGTCAAAGTAGCTACAATACCGTTAGTGAAATCGTTAACATTCTTTAAGTTCATTGTTGCGCAATTTTTCCAGCGTTCCTAATAACACAACCGCTTCTTTCTCCGAAGACAGTTTCCGACAGTTTCTTTGTTTTGACTCGGAGTTGTTCTAAACTAATGGTCAATTTACACATCAAGGAACAACAGCAACTGAATGAACTCTCCAAGGCAGAACCAGGTGGGGGCACAGAATATCAAAATCCTATTAATAACATGATGACTTAAAATCACTAGATTCATTCACTCACCTCTTCTCTTCTTGCCCTCTGGGACCTGCCTACCCCCTCCACCTTCAGGCCCTGGGGTCCCAGGCCAGGGGGGGTAAGCTGAGTATCTACGCTACTGGCTTCAGCCCTCCAGAAGGACGGCCTCTCGGCCTGTTCAGACTGCAGCCTGGACCCTCCTTCACCACTCACCAGAAGGTAAGCAAAGATTCCCTCGAAACAAGTCTCTGTCAGCTACCCTGTCTACAACATCGCTCTTTTACCATGTTGTGTGTGTGCGTGTGCGTGTGCGTGTGTGTGTCAGATGGCAGACATGTGGACTCAGTACAACAGACAGAGATTCCAGAGCCAAGGCAATAGACCACAGAACCCCCAGGTGAGTTTCCGACTCGTCACACTATGTTGTTGCTCGTGTCAAGTCTTACCTGTCAGACGCAAAACCCCTAACCCTATACTCCCTTCCTCCATTTTCTCTTTCTTTCTGCCTCCCTCTCTTTCCAGAAGGGAAGAACCATAATGGCCACCATGCTGGAAAGTGTGAGAGAGAGGGGGACAAAAACCCACATGGAGACACAAGCACCCCCTCCAGAGAGGGGCCAACAGACCCATGGCCCATCCCAGCATCCAAGTTCTAAGCCCAGGGAAGGGAGAACCGCTGTAAACCCCTCTGGACACAAGCAGGTGTCTCTGTGTGTATCTCGGGGGTTCAACCAGGGTCAGGGACCTGCTCACCTTGGGCAGCCCAGGAAGGAAGCCTGGAGCCAGGCTACAGTGGACCCAGGGTTGGGGGACCCTGCCTGGACCAAAGAGGGACTAGAGGGGTCTGCTACACACCTGCCTCACATAGGCAGTGGAGAGGGTGAGAGAATATGCATCTGAGATTATATACGATTTCATAGAAACAATATCATAGGGATACAGGATGGCCAAGCCCAGTTTAATCACTGAAACCATCCAATCAGCTCTGTTTCTGATGTTTTGAGATCTCATACTTTATTTAAGTATACGTGTGTGTGTGTGCGTGTGTTCTTCCAGAGAGCAAGGCAGAGCCCCCCGTGCAGGGCGAGGGTTTGAGGGCGGAGCTATTTCGGCAGAAAATAACACTCTCCACCCGCCACGAGTGCCAGATCAACAAACGTCTCGCCAACCGGTCACACCTTATGCACCTGGGTATGTCCACCACTAGGGGGAGAAAGAGTCATCCACACTGTGATAGATACATGACTACTGCCTACTAAAGTAAAAACCACTGGCAGGTGCAGTACTGAAGCTAGTAAACACACTGGCATCAGAAACGGTGAATGAGAATTAACAGGCTGTGTTTATGTGTGTGTGTTGGAAGGAATGCCTTTTGATGGTGTGACAACCTACAGCCAGAGCTACATCCCTGTGGACTGCTCACCGACACGTAGGGGGGCCAGATGTACTGCTCCCCAGGCTACAGTAAACTGGTACAGAACACACACACAAACACACATCTCAAAGGCACTCTTAACTGCTACACACGACACATAAACATTAACCGTGAGCACACTCACTCATACTACCCCATTTACACACACACACACACACACATCCGAGCTGTCACACACATGCAGTGTCTCCACCCCCTTCCCTCACTCATCCATCCATCCATCCACCCACCTCCTTTATCCATCCATCTAGGCATCAGTGGGGTTCAGAGTACTCGGACCGGTACCAGGGCCCCGGGCGCTATGTGCCCAGCCAGAGAAAGCCCCCAAGTGGGCTAAAGGCCCACCCTGCCTCCCCGGACCCCTCCGGGACCCACACCCTCTACACCACGGAGAAGATACGCAGATACCTCAGCTCAGAGTACCAGAGGCAATACAACTACAGGGTGAGAGAGTAGCAGGCTTTTATGGCGTCCGGGTCTTTTTTCCTTAGTCTGGATCCTGTTTGAGCATCTCAACAAGTCAAATTTAGTTTGTAGAGCTCTTTTTTACAATGACAGTACCAAATTAAATGACTGCAATATACAAATCGTTTAGAGCCAGTGGCTTACATTACTCTGTTAGTGTTGTGAGACTACAGGTGAAGACTCCATTGGAATATTTTAGTTGGTAGTCTGTCAACAGCAGAGTAGCAGTACTAATCTACACATCTGCTCGAGACAGCTAGTTATAAAATGACACATTTGATCGTTTAGACGACAAACAGGTTGAAAGAAACACCTTATGATCCTCACTTTGCCCTCCTTTCTTGCCTCTCCTGTGACCCAGGAGGAGTCAGGCCCGTCCCGGCCCAAGACAAGCCCGGTCTACAGCCAGCACCACAGGGTCTGAGCGTGATCTGGTTCCTCAAACCATCCTCCCAACATCCACACCCCTCTAACACGGCTAGTTCTATTTTAATACACGTACACAACAGTACCACATATCTCAATGAGGTTGGGTTTCTAAGCTTACACATTTTGGAAATAAAATCAATTGCATACTTCAACCTTCTATATTTACAGAATGTTTGAGAGCAGGGGGGGGGGCGGGGTTAACCCTCTTTTAGTGCATCCACATACAGCCCAAATTGTGGGCCAGACCAGTAAAAACAAACCTATAAATAACACAACCCTCTGGAGGAATTTCTTCTCTGTTGAGTGGGTGGAACTGCATATTCCTTCTACAAGCACATAACATCCTGTCAATGTAGTATGCAGGGACCTGTAGCATGAAAGTATATTAAACATTTCCATTTAGAAACAAGTATTTTGGACACAAAGCACACAAGATCAACAGGGTTCATAACCATGCAGTAGGATAACTTGGCTTATACTTTATGGAAAGCAGAATTAAAGCAACATCAAATTAAGTTTAATAAAGACAATACATGTAAAATTATAACATCAACATATAATAACTGAGGAAGCCAAACTAGTGAGTGACCAATAAGGTACCAGATCTTTATTTCATCATCATCATCTTCATTCTCTTTTTTTGACGTCATTTTGATAATGCATGTCGCACACTGTGACAGGATTTCAACGCAGGTTTTTAAAAAACAAAAACGAAGAAACAACAGAATTGTTTACACGGAAATCCCTCACAGGTTCCAAGCTGCCTGCCGTAACTTCTGCCGATGATGCCAGGGTCCTTCCGCCAGTCATCAGGCCTTGACCCCGCACACACTCCCAGAGCCACACAAATACTTTCTCTCTCACACACCTGACACTCCCCGCCATAAAACCAGCCTCGCTGAGGAAAAAAAACAAACAAAAAAACCCGGCAAAACCAAAAAACGAGAGGAAGAGGAAACGGCAAAACACTGATCAGGGTTGAAATCTCTATCCACAATCAAATACCATCACCATGGAGACGCACACTGCATGGTGTCCCCCCTCGATCAAGGAGGAAAAATAATCAAACACTGAACTTCAGCTCTCTTCTAAACCACCCTAAATGTCTGCTGCCTGTATCCAATAGGAACACTTTACACTGAATGATTCCCTGTATCCCCACCCCCTCCCCTCCAACCCCCTGCTCCCACACTTCCCTGCCTAGTTCTCCACAAGGGAACAAAACGGAAATAAAAAGCTTATTGAAGAGTATACACCCACCCCGCCCCGCCCCTACCCCAACCAACGCCCCTTCCCCCAGCCCCTCCCCATCTACCCCACCCAGCCTCAAAGCAGGCAGGTGTAGGGGCAGCTGCTGGGGGCCAGCAGCCACACAGTCTTTAGGAAGGCGCCCCCTTGTGGCGGGACCCTAGTATTTCATCCCGGGAACAAACTCCTTTGCTTCTGGGTTCAAGTTGCTCTTGCGCTGTCGGGAAAAGAAAGAGGGAAGAGGAGGATGTGATGTGAGATATCCAATTTGTAAGTATATGTGTGTTAGTGAACCATGTGTCACTAACCAACAGACCAATATATAATATAGAAACACAGAATACTCTGTGGATGATTGGTGCTCTAATTTTACTATATTGAGAAAGCGAAAAAATACACCTTAGCACTTCTTTAGACAGCAGTGACCACGACTGGGGGGTGGGGGCAATGGGAAAACTCACCAGTACATCTGCCGGGTTGCTGTCGGCGACCGATAGACCGTTGAGCTGGTGCTGGATCTGCGCGACCCCGGGGTTGAGGTCACGGGATGGGATGAACCAATCCTGGTCCTCCTCCTCCAGCATCTCCTGGAAACAACGATCCAGAAACTCCTGCTCCAGAAGCTCCTCCTCCACCTGGGACACACACACACACATTATTACCTTCCGAGTTCATTGCAGTGCAAAATAACTAGTCGAACCCGCCTTCATCCATTTTCCTCTAAAACCAACCTGTCGTTTTCCCCACTAAACCCACCTGTCTGTTGTACTCCTCCTCGTTTTCCATCCACATGTACTCAGCGAAGGGGTTGGCGTCCCCCTCCTTCAGGCCATTGGCCACCCCTTCCTCCTTGCCCCCAGGCCCCCCACTGCTGCCCCCGGGTGTCTTTGCCACCTCTGGACTGGTCATCTCCGCTGGCTCTGTAGGGAATGGGGACAGACACACACACGGCCAGAATGTCAGACCGATGTGAGAGTGTAATATTAATTGTATAACACGTACAGATAATGGTTGGCAGTTATTAGCTATATTCTGCTAATGTACTGTCTGGCATCAAAAGCAAAGTCAAGGAAATAGCACGTGCATGCACTTTTACCCAGGTGTAGCGAACAGGAAAAAAAAGTGCTGGTTATTCTAATTAGCTGTAAATTCATTCAAATGGCGAATTTATAGTCAAACTCAGGAATCATCAACACAAATCCCATCTTCAGACTAGGTGCTAGTTAGCGGGCTGTTTCGTTAGTACTAACTGAGTGATTATGATGATGAAACAAACACATTGCTAAGTAGATTGCTTACTAACGCGAGGCCTACTTGCGTGGAATGTTACAGACTGCAACCAAGGAAAGCAGCATGGTAGCCGCCGTTGTCAGTAGCTAGCAGCTAACGGTTAGCTAATTTATACGGATTAACAAACTATTGCATAATACAATACAAATAGCTACAGACGTTTTCATACTTGGCTTCGAAGTCGGCGATGGAAGTTATTTGTTGTACAATTTTAAGACTGTAGATTGCTAACACAAACAGGCTATAGATCGTCGCAAACTAGTATGTGGCACATACCAAACAGCTAGAGCTACTATTAACACAGCTAGAGCTAATCTAGCTAATTTGCTAGTCTACACGCTAGTACGGTGGGGTTTACAGCAGGGTCAAATTAAACGCCAAACTAACTACTGTAGTTTGTGCTCTCACACATCAAATAGTCACTACCATCCATTTCCAGAATATAGTGTAGACTAAACCTCAACTACGACTAGATACTATCAAGCGTGCAAGTTGGCTTGGGCTAGCTAACGTTGGCTAGTTATATCTCAATCTAAATGCTGAACGGACCCGTGCCGTACAAATCAACTAGCAGTGATTATGTAATGTTACAATTTCTGATAAAACTAGATTAGCTCACTTGTAGCTAACTGATTACTAAGGAATATTCATTAGATATATCTACACAGGTTATGAGTAGATAATTGATCACCTTAGTCCTAGACCGTTTTGACTAGCTAGCTTAGTGCTAGTAGCTAGCTAACATCATATGAGTGGAGGAGTTGCGCAGCTTGCTAACGTTAGCTAGCTTCTTATATCCACACTACAGGTCAGAATAGAGATGCAAGTAGACATACGCTTAAGCGAAGATATTGAAACGCACCTGGCATGGTTGAAATTACGTTTTATCAGCAATTGATAGCTTTATCTCCAGTGCTTGGCGTAGAAATCGTCGACTTTCAACTAATTTACTGTCAAGCTCTTGTTGCTCTTGCTACACATTACATCAAGATGTGGACTTCCGTTACGTCATATGTACCCTTATCCCGCAAGCCACAAGTGATCTTGAATTAACAGATACAGTAATATAATTCGTAAACTTTTATTAATTAAGTAATTTTTACCTTAAACATCCATAGTTTTGCACCTATGTGAACAGTAAATGAGTGTGTGCAATAGTATAGAACATGTTTTGCACTGGATTTTTAATCTGCCCGAAAATAATTTGAGTTGAGAACAAAATATTGACAAACATTGTTTTTTCATTTTGTTTACAACATTATGTATTCAATTACAGTCCTCAAATCTCTGGAGTTGCAGGATGCAAGAGGTGATAGAATAAAACCACAGTATTTCTGAATCATGTTTCAAGGCACCTCAGTGTTGAGTCAGCCTTCAGGAGTTTCTAGTTATGAAATAGGGTAGTTTCTTAGCTCTATGAAGGTAGAGGAGGGGGTGGATTGACCCAGAGCATATAGAGATTGCATTGACGAAGGGCTGTGTTTGACAAAACAAAATCACATCAACATGGTTGAATAGAAAACCCATAACAGTAACAGGTACATAGCTGACCACCATGGTGGCTTGGATGATCATGACCGTCCGGAAAGCTCTCATCTTTATCTGGTTGGACACCCCCCCCTCCCTGCCTCCCTCCCCTGGACCGGGACGCTTCAGAGCCGTGAGGACTGAGAGACAGCAGAAGGAATTAAAGAGGAACAATATGCATATTAAGGCAACAGAGATATATGAAGACAGGGCTCTTCAGGGCACACACAAACAAAGTTCCAATGGAGACCTGCAAGATCACCAGCCAGACCACAACACTGGAGCCAAGCCTGTACCTCAGGGGTCTGTACCTTGGGAGGAGAGGACAAACAGTATAATAATTTACATTTACATTACATTTAGTCATTTAGCAGACACTCTTATCCAGAGCGACTTACAGTAAGTACAGGGACATTCCCCCGAGGCAAGTAGGGTGAAGTGCCTTGCCCAAGGACACAACGTCATTTTGCAGAGCCGGGAATCGAACCGGTAACCTTCAGATTACTAGCCCGACTCCCTAACCGCTCAGCCACCTGACTCCATTCATTCAACCAGTATAATCAGAAACAAGCCATGAGCGTTCCACCCATAAAGCATTGAGAAGCACCAGGATGTGATTATGACTGCCCAGAGCACCACACAGCAGGCCAGCCTGTAACTCAGGGGTTTGTACCTGAGGAAGACCACAGGGTGGACCACCGCCAGGTAGCGCTCCAGGCAGATGAAGGTCTGGAACAGTGGACGACCCAAGGTTAAAAGACCTGAGGAAAATGCTACGAAAGAATAAATGATCAAGGAAGGAACATAAATATTAACCAAATGTAACACATTGGAGGAGCAGAAGAGCATCTCCGACACGGCCAGGTTGAGAGCGAAGAACTCCAAGGCCATGGTCCCGCTCGCTCCGCTCACAATCAGCCACAGGACGTAGACATTGGTGGGGAGACCCATGACGAGGTTGATGGAGGTAGATATGCCCATAATGCTTTTTGTATAGTCTTCGAGTGAAGAGGGATTTGAGGAGTTCATTCTAAAAACTGTTTTAAAAAAGGGATAATAGTGTGTACTGAAACATGAAACACACACATCCTTATACAGTACATTTGCAAACGTAGACACCGTAAGTCACCTTTCTTTACCTATCCATTACCTATCAGTACTTTACACACCTCACAAAGCACCTGAAGGCAAAACAACTTGCAACATATACAGGGGATGGGTATGGGTGTAATTTAGTGGTAGAGCATTTGACTGCAGTTAAAGACATCACAGGTTTGAAGCCCTTCTGCAAGTCGCTTTTGCTAAAAATATATTTACAAGCGTGCAAGAAAATAATGCATGGTACATGCCTGTACAGTCTTTCTTTCTTCTTCACAACATCTTTAAAATCACACATCAGAATCAGAATCAGAATCAGAATGGGATTTATTCGCCATGAAAGTTTGCACAGACAAGGAATTTGCTTTGGCAGGAAGGTGCATACAATAAACATATACCTAAAATTTAAATATGTGGACTATCTATACTAAGGGTACATAAACTAGCAGTACTAAGTGGGATTAGAATATAATTAAATATACAATAACATAACTCTGTACACAGTTACAATCCATTGAAAAACATTTAAATGAATTCAACAGACTTAGACATGTACACACCTTAGCAGTCCTTCTGCATATCCTGACAGAAAGTTCTAGCTTGTCACCTGCACCTGTCAGCCTTAATGTCATTTGACACTTTTTACCAATCGTTTCTCTGTAGCTCTCCCCTCCCTTTCCACCAATGCCGTCCTCTCCCTCCTCCCTTTCCACCAATGCCGTCCTCTCCCTCCTCCCTTTCCACCAATGCCGTCCTCTCCCTCCTCCCTTTCCACCAATGCCGTCCTCTCCCTCCTCCCTTTCCACCAATGCCGTCCTCTCCCTCCTCCCTTTCCACCAATGCCGTCCTCTCCCTCCTCCCTTTCCACCAATGCCGTCCTCTCCCTCCTCCCTTTCACCTCTCAAGCTTCACACGGCATGCAAATACCCACACATAACACGAAAGGGAAGAAAACAAACTCTGATCAAACTCCTATCAATTCTCTATCCTACCATTTGACCACTTCCTTCTGGTGTCTAAGGCCTACAGTGCCGGATGCTGTGCACACAAAGTGTCAGGTTGAGAGCATTGAGCTTTCCAACCCTCTGGAGGTAGAGGACTGGCTGGACAAACCCACACACTATGGTGACAGACAACGAGATGTTGACGGCAAGGTAGAACTTTTCTATGCTCAAACTAAACATAAGGGACCAACTCGCAATACAAGGAAGGTAGGACACCAGCATAGTTAAGAGGATGAGTAAGATTATCTTAAAGGCCCTCCTCTTAATATCACTGCCCCTCTCCCTCTCTTTCTCCCCTGGGCCGGGACGTTTCAGAGCCCTGAGAACTGAGAGACAGCAGAACAGATGCACGGACATCAGAAGTGAGTACAGGACTAAGGTAAAAACAAAAAGAGCTCTTCCTTTGTTGTAAAATGAACAATAAAGACATGCCAGAAAAATCACCATCCAGACCAGGACACAGCAGGCCAGCCTGTACCTCAGGGGTTTGTACCTGAGGAAGATCACAGGGTGGACCACCGCCAGGTAGCGCTCCAGACAGGTGCAGCACTGGAACAGAGGGCGGCCCGTGTATACAAAGCCAGCGAAAATCCAATAAATATGAGAAGACAGTATAATTTGAAGGTATAACCCAAGTATTTGGATTAAGCTAAACAGACAAGACAAGATATCAGACACAACCATGTTGAGAGTGAAGACCTCTGAGGCCAAGGTCCCGCCAACTCCACTTGCGATCAACCACAGAACATAGCCATTGGTGGGGAGACCCAGGATCAGGTTGACTATATTGGCAGCCTTGAAAACTGATGAAGCTTGAGAAAAATCTGTAAAGGGACCCAGGGTGGAGTTGGTGAAGACGTGTTTTGCTGTGGTATTCATCTGGTCTCTAGAAGAATAAAGTGCAAGAGATTTTTATGCTGAATCTTCAGCATAAAAAAAGTTACATCAAATGCAGTCATATTTTTAGTATATATGGGCATCTTTCTCTCCCCAAAGACTACAATATCCTACAGCAAATTAAAGATAATTTTATGTCATTTGATATATCAATCTTACCCTAACAGGTTGCCTCAAACCTTGTCGCTCAGGAATGTCTGGTAAAATCGTTTTCCTCATGTATTCTCCTCGTCTCTAAAGAACAGTGATCTTTGGTTTCCTCTCTCTTACTTCCCTGCCCTCCTCCTCTGCTCTACCCTCCCATGCACACCTTTAATGCAAAAGATTGTGACATCTAGACTGATGTCTGACTCCAACCCACAGGACAATATCCCATTCTATTCCCTCATTCCTGTGTTTGTAAGAATTGACAGCAAGGAGAGAATGTTTTCACATGTTTAATAGACGTGGGATCAGACCTGTACATAGTTAAGATATAAACTGAACTTACATAATACACTACTTACACAACTATTAATAAAACATGTAAACAATGTCAGAAGTTGGGTTGAGATTCAAACTGTCAGGTACTGTAAGCATGAAGTCAAACAGACCATCAGGAAGACAGACAGGCTGTCAGAGGACCTGGCCCTGAACCAGGTCAGTGTCGTAACACCCTGTTTGTACCTCAGAGTTTTGTTTCTGTAATGCCCAGGGGCAGAGACAATTCAGGGGCAGGTTAGAGAGTACATACCTTTTCACAGGACTGAACAGTCAAACTAACACTAAACCAAACAAAATGTCCAACCCCCCCCAAAAGCCCTGTTCCTGAGGAAGACCACAGGGTGGACCACCGCAAGGTAGCACTCCCAACAGATGCAGGTCTGGAACAGTGGCCTGCTGGCAAGAACCAGAGACACAAGCATGATGATGATGTGTTTGAATCAAGTTTGAGTCAACTGGTAGACCACACCCAGTGTCGGTCAGAGTTTCGGCTCCAGCTGAGGGGACAAATGTATTGGGACAACTGACCACCACACCTACAGGAGTTTCTTGTACTTATCATTACAAAACTACAGCCCCCCCCCCCTACCCACTGGGGTCACCATGGTGACCTGGGTATGCCTTGTTTGGAGCCAGCAATGTAGTTGAACGTAGGCAATGGGCCATGCATGAGCTGCACATGGAAATCACAGCATTTCCATGTCCACACCTGGCTGGCTTTCCTCCGTATCTCCCTCCCTCTCAACTACCAAGCATTTACCTAATCACACTTTCCTCCCTTCCCAAGCCACTGTATTTACCTATCCACACATCCCTCCCTCCTCCCACCCCTCCTCTCTCTCTCCTCCCTACCACTCTCTATCAATCCCTCAACCACAAACCAGAACCAAACAGATGAACGTAAGGCAATGCAAAGACACACTTACATATGGCAAGAAAAATCTGCATGACTACCAACAGAGAATCTGACCAAGAAAACACAGACTCTTCCAAATAAACTTTTATTCCATCAGTCATTCAGGACCTCCAAATCATCCGTACACAACTGTCATCTTCTCTCGTTATATTTCAAAAAAATTGATATAATAATTATTATTATTATTTACATCATCTAGTGACAGTATGGACCAATGGAATTGACAAATAAATCAAGGCAAACGAAGGATGGAGGAAGGAAAGAAAGGAGAGGAATGTGTGAGTGGAGTGTTCCTCCTGTAGTTCCTTCAGGAGGGCCCCGCCCTGTTCTCCTTACATCTCCACTGCTGCAGGGATTTCTACAGGCAGAAAATCAAATCATTTTATTTATATCAGCCCTTAACGTGTTAACATAAACACACCAATAAGACCACCAAATGTATAAATACATTTATACACACAACTCAAGATAAGACACTAAAATGAAATGTCGTTAACAAACAATTCTCATGTTCTACATAAATGCATATGCATCCATATCTTCACCCTGGAATGTTGAGGTGATGATTCCATCAGGGGTTCTAAAGGTTCTCTAGTTATTTGGGTACACACCTGGAGGTTTTGGTAGTGTTTAATGCTCCGGCAGTGGGTCTTTTCAGCCTCCTCTGTGCCGGTGTAAAACCGGCTACACACCTTGCAGAAGAACCCAATCTTCGGTTCAAGGAACTCCAGGCCTGCCAGACCAGAACACAGTCAGGTTAGTCCACTGGGCTAAGGACTAAATCCAGCCTGATTCTGATGATGTCAGCACAAGTCATGTACAGAGATTCCGAGAAGATATATGAGGGAGGAAGACGGGAAGGTGGAGAGAAAGGAGAAGGCAGAGAGGGAGGGAGGGGGTAGAGAGGTAGAGGGAGGAAAGAGACATGTAAGATGGAGGAAGGGAGGGGAGGCAGGACTTACCCACGGGACAGCTGGGGTTGAAAGGAGGGAGGGTGTAGTCTTTAGGAAAGAGGGGTTTGGTCTTCTGCTTGGGCTCCGTGCAGTCCTCCTCCTCCTCTCTCTCCTCTTGGGAATTCCCGCTCTTGCAATCTAATGGGCATGGACACTTTTGTCAAGACGAGCTCCACCCGTACGTATCTGGGTAATACGTACGGGTGGAGCGATGGACCCCATTGTGGGTATGTATCCCAACCACTTCAAACAACCTAAAGCAAATAACCATCTCTCCATCACATATAACCAGAGTGGCAAACCAGCACAGCCAGGACCTCAAAGGCCAGGCTGACCCACAGTGGATGACACACCTATAACTACTTTTTTCTAGCAGGTTCTCATCTATTCTATCCCAGGGCAAAAAGGGGCCTAAAGAGGAAAACCAAGTTATTCTGCTGTACTTTCTAAATGCATTATTTGTATTTCACTTTGGATAAAAACATCTGCTAAATAAATAAAATGCCAATGTTTGTGTTGGACTGCATATGTATGTCCATGGCTTCCAATTCTCACCTCTCCCTGCAGACATTTTGTCCTGCTCTTCCTCCTTCTCTTCTGGCTCTTTCTTCGGGGTTTCCTCCGGTTCCCCCGCTAATCGCTGCTCCTCCTCTACCGTCGGCCGGTGGTCAGAGAGAGGTAACTTTTGCTTTGCCATTACGGCGAGTGTGGACGGGGTCCTGGGCATGGACCTGGCTCGGCACTCCTCTAGTAATGCCTTCAGGATCTCCGGGGTTACATTGGGCAGTTCCGGGGGCCCCTTCGGTTGTTCGGAGGTCAACTTGGGATTGTGGAGGGGCACCTGGCTGGCAGGCTGGTCTTTTTGACCAGGATCGGCAGTAGCTGCAGGCTGGTTCACTGGTGGTGTGTGCTCTGCTTTTACAGTTTTCATAGTAGTAGAGGGCTCATTAGATCCAGGTTTAGATGCAGGATCAAGGTCAGATACGACCCCTTCAATCTTCTCGGTCTTGACCTTCTTCATCACCTCACAGCCAGGTAGGTCCCTCTGTGTTTCAGGAGATTCTTCGTTCACCTCAGCAGGCTTGAACACAGCCTTACCCCCCCTCTCCTCCTTCCCTAAATGGATGGACATGGGCTCCAGGACAGGTGTGGGCGTGGCCTTCACGACAGGCATGGGCATGGTCTCTGGGATATTTGTGGGAGTGGTCTCTGGGACATATGTGGGCATGGCCTTCATAACAGGTGTGGGAGTGGCGTCCGGGACAGTTATGGGCGTGGCCTCCAGGGCAGGTGTGGCCGTGGCCTCCACGACAAGTGTGGGCGTAGCCTGCACGGCAGGTGTGTGCGTGGCCTGCACGGCAGGTGTGGGCGTGGCCTCCACGACAGGTGTGGGCGTGGCCTGCACGGCAGGTGTGGGCGTTGCCTCCACGACAGGTGTGGGCGTGGCCTCCACGACAGGTGTGGGCGTGGCCTCCACGACAGGTGTGGGCGTGGCCTCCACGACAGGTGTGGTCGTGGTATCTGGGCCATTTGCAGTCAGGGAAGTAGTGTCTAAAACAGGTACAGGTGGGGGTGGGGCCTCTGTTGCAGATTGGGGTGTGGTCTCCAGGGCAGGTGTGGTCTCTGATGGAGTAGCTGCTGATACAGTTGTGGTCACAAGGCTGGGTGTGGCTGTGGCCTCAGGGGCAGGTGCAGACTGTGGCGGAGCTGTGGTGTTGCTGCCTGCTACAGCTGTGTCAGCAGGTGTGGTCTCTACACCTGGTGTGGGCATGTCAGGAACTGTGGTCTGTGTGTGGTCGGCCCCCACCTCCATCTCCTCCTCTATAGCATCACCCACCTCGTCCACCGTCACAAAGTCCTCCATATTGAAAGCCATGAACGCGTCCTCTTCATCCCTTGTTTCTTCATTCTCCTGGGCAAAAGAAAAAAGCAAGAGATACAGTTAGGTCCATAAATATTTGGACATTGACACAATTTTCATAATTTTGGCTCTGTATACCACCACAATGGATTTGAAATGAAACAATCAAGATGTGCTTTAAGTGCAGACTTTCAGCTTTAATTTCAGGGTATTTACATCCAAATCAGGTGAACGGTGTAGGAATTACAATAAATTTTATATGTGGCACCCCCCTTTTTAAGGGACCAAAAGTAATTGGACAATTGGCTGCTCAGCTGTTCCATGGCCAGGTGTATGTTATTCCCTCATGGGAGTTCGTTATTTCATTGACAAGAGCAGATAAAAGGTCTAGAGTTCATTTCAAGTATGGTATTTGTGTTTGGAATCTGTTGCTGTCAACTCTCAATATGAAGTCCAAAGAGCTGTCACCATCAGTGAAGCAAGCCATCGTTAGGCTGAAAAATCAAAACAAACCTATCAGAGAGATAGCAAAAACATTAGGTGTGGCCAAATCAACTGTTTGGTACATTCTTAAAAAGAAAGAACGCACTGGTGAGCTCAGCAACACCAAAAGACCCGGAAGACCACGGAAAACAACTGTGGTGGATGACAGAAGAATTCTTTCCCTGGTGAAGAAAAACCCCTTCACAACAGTTGGCCAGATCAAGAACACTCTCCAGGAGGTAGGCGTATCTGTGTCAAAGTCAAAAATTAAGAGAAGACTTCACCAGAGTAAATACAGAGGGTTCACCACAAGATGTAAACCATTGGTGAGTCTCAAAAACAGGAAGACCAGATTAGAGTTTGCCAAAAAACATCTAAAAGACCCTGTACAGTTCTGGAACAACATCCTATGGACAGATGAGACCAAGATCAACTTGTACCAGAATGATGGGAAGAGAAGAGTATGGAGAAGGGAAGGAACTGCTCATGATCCAAAGCATACCACCTCATCAGTGAAGCATGGTGGAGGTAGTGTTATGGCGTGGGCATGTATGGCTGCCAATTGAACTGGTTCCCTTGTATTTATCGATGATGTGACTGCTGACAAAAGCAGTAGGATGAATTCTGAAGTGTTTCTGGCAATATTATCTGCTCAGATTCAGCCAAATGCTTCAGAACTCATAGGACGGCGCTTCACAGTGCAGATGGACAATGACCCGAAGCATACTGCGAAAGCAACCAAATAGTTTTTTAAGGCAAAGAAGTGGAATGTTCTGCAATGGCCAAGTCAATCACCTGACCTAAATCCAATTGAGCATGCATTTCACTTGCTAAAGACAAAACTGAAGGGAAAATGCCCCAAGAACAAGCAGGAACTGAAGACAGTTGCAGTAGAGGCCTGGCAGAGCATCACCAGGGACGAAACCCAGCGTCTGGTGATGTCTATGGGTTCCAGACTTCAGGCTGTCATTGACTGCAAAGGATTTGCAACCAAGTATTAAAAGTGACAATTAGATTTATGATTATGTTAGTTTGTCCAATTATTTTTGGTCCCTTAAAAAGGGGGGGGGGCCACATATAAAATGTGTTGTAATTCCTACACCGTTCACCTGATTTGGATGTAAATACCCTGAAATTAAAGCTGAAAGTCTGCACTTAAAGCACATCTTGATTGTTTCATTTCAAATCCATTGTGGTGGTATACAGAGCCAAAATGATGAAAATTGTGTCAATGTCCAAATATTTATGGAACTTACTGTAGGTGCATGAGAAGAGATAAAACTATTAGGGAGAATTTTTTTTGTTAGAATCTAGTACCTAAACAGTTATAGAACTACTGAATCTCACATAGCTTCAGAAACTGAACAATGAATAACTAGATGATGAAAACGTTCTCACCTTTTGGTCCCTGTGAGCCACTGTGGTCAACGTGTCTCTCTTGGTGGAGGATTTGGTGCTCCTCCTACTGACCTCTGACCTCCCAGATGACCTTGACCCAGAGGACCCATCTCTGTGGGACCGCCTTCTTTCCTCCTCTCTCCTCCTTTTCTCCTCTCGTTCTCTCTTCTCCTCCAGCCTCCTCGTCTTGTCCTCCTCCTCCAGCTGACTCCTCTCTCTCTCCTTCTTAAGTCCCTCTTCATGGGCCCCCTTCTTCTCTGGCCCCTCCTCCTTATCCTTCCCATCTCCGGTTTCCTCCGGGATGTTGTTCCCCTCCTGGCTCAAGGGAGGCGCTGGTGGTCTGATGGCTCTACTGGAGGACCTGGCTCGGCACTCCTCTAGTAATGCCTTCAGGATCTCCGGGGTTACTTTGGGCAGTTCCAGGGTCACTTTCGGTTGTTCGGAGGTCAACTTGGGATTGTTGAGGGGCACCTGGCTGGCAGGCTGGTCTTTTTGACCAGGATCGGCAGTAGCTGCAGGCTGGGTCACTAGTGGTGTGTGCTCTGCTTTTACAGTTTCCATAGCAGTAGAGGGCTCATTAGATCTGGGTTTAGATGCAGGATCAAGGTCAGATATGACCTCTTCAATCTTCTCAGTATTGACCATCTCCATCACCTCACATCCAGGTAGGTCCCTCTGTGTTTCAGGAGATTCTTCCATCCCTCCAGCAGGCTTGGACACAGCCGTACCCTCCCTCTCCTCCTTCACCACCTCCTTCCCTTCTCCGTTCAACAGTGAGACCTCCTGTCCTCCAGGGAGCGCTGCATCAGGGGCAGGGCTCTGCAGCAGTGCCGGGACCGGCACCACAGAGGCGCTGGCGTTGTTCTTCCTGGGATCAGCCCTGCGGGAGAAGGTGAGCGGGTTGTTCTGGATGATGCAGGGATACTTCTGGAAACGCTTGCAGACCGCCAGGGCCACAGCTGACGTGGTCATCTCAAAGATGATCTGGAGGATTTTGGGGAGGAAAGACAGGTGGACTCAAAATGTTTAGGGAAGACAAATATACACACTAAAACACATCCCAAAGCATTTAAACTGTACATTTATTTACTTGACCATTTTATCCTAAGGGACAAATATTGAAATTTCTAATAATATATATAAAAGTTATATTAAATACAGCAGATCAATGATTAGAAGTGCACATTTCTGCTCAGTATTTCAGTGTTTAGTGCCAAGGAATGGCTTGTACTTTACAAGACAATGCAAAAGTAAAACAATATCCTGCTGATAGGATAGTGCAACAATAACATCCATCATCATATCTCAAGTACAACAGTTTGTTACAAGACAGTACAACTACAGGATCTGGAAAAACAACATGGAAAAATAGGGTAAAGGACACGCTTCCCTCACCATGTTATGGTTGAGTACCAGAGCCTCCTTGAAGGCACCAAAGCGCTTCACCACCTTCTGGACCTCTGCCGGGCCGGTAAGTGTGTCCGGAACGTTTCGAACCACGAGCAGAGTGTTCCAGATCACTGGTGCCTTCTAAAACATGAGTGTTACAACAGAAGAAACAAAAACTATTACAAAAACATTTCATTCCAATATTACTAGGCTTTTTACATACCCTAACAGTCAACATGAAACAAATGCTGGTATTAAAGGGATGATTATACCTAATTAAACTTTTTAAAGAAAGATAAGAATCTCAAAATATATGGAAAATTTACAATGGCATCAGCTGGTCCAGTTAAGATGTTGTAGAGTGCCACCTACAGAGCCGGAGGAACAAATCAGAATACAACTTAAAAAAATACACACAAACACACACACATATGTGTGTGTATAAGTTCTGAGTGTAAATAATACAATATTTAGGTGTGAGGAGGAAAAGGAGTGATGAGTGGAAGAGGTGACGCACCGGAGTGCTGAGGTCTACAGAGTTCCTCATACAGCTCATCTTCAGCTCAGCCTCGTTAACCTTGACAGGGACAAAGGTGTGGACCTTCACCATCTCCTCTGCTGTTTCTTCATCAGGTAGAATGACCAAGGCCTGGGACACACAGACAATTTCAATCTATGACCTCTAAAACAAATTCATCCAAAATAAAATTAAAAAGTTGGAAGAATTATATTGGAGTCATCCACAGTCCCAAGTAGCACGCACACACAGACTTACACAGACACACACACAGTGTGTAACTGTTTACCTTCCCTAGCTCCGTAGCCATGACGATTTCAGAGGGTGTTCCAAAGGGCTGGGCCAGTTTGATGATGTCACTCTCTGAATAGCCGCTTTCAGGAAGTCCAAGGATAAGAACCACGCCCATCTACGGGGTGGTGCAAGGAACAGAAACCGTATTAGTACTTTCCCTTTGGAGCATATTTGGCAGCATGCCCTTGCGTGTGCACAATAAAAACATACCTTATCTGGAATCTTCTGGACAGCTTTTGTTTCTGTAGAAGGAGACACCAACCCATATACCCAGAGCACAAATGTTACAATAATATTTCATGTTCTGATGTATTTTTCAGTTTGGCAGAGTTAGTGAGTGAATTAGTGAGTGAATTAGTAATTCCTTGCCTGGCTTTTTGTCAGAAGGGGATGTTGACTTAGCAGAAACTACCGTGGTCTTGGGAAAACTCACCACTTGCCTGTGAAAACACAAACACACAACTCAACCTTGTAAATCATCAACAGGTGGACCATTTGAGTTTCTTTCTGGACGCTGAACTGGTATGGGACAGTCAAGGGGTCAAAGGTCACATACCCTTTAATAATGACGGGTATTGTTTGCTCCTGATCCGATTTCTGCATGGAAATGAAAAATGGAACGTGATCAGATCTTTTACACTTACTTAAAAAAAAAAAAATAACATTAGATTTCTGTAAAGTCAACGTAACAAACAAAACGTCTGTGAATCGATACTTGGTTAAACATTGAAATTATTCGTCAAACTTTCCAGATCTTTTAACCACATCTTGGTCACCCTTTCTAACACCGTACACATGATTCATCTCAACACTTTTGCACACTTCACATCAAAGATATACACTTAGTCCAACGTCTGAGGGGTTCCTAACCTTGGAGGCGGAGGCTGAGACAGTCCGGTCTCGTATAGATAGGCTGAAACACTGGCCCAAGCTGCGGGCATCCTCGGCTCTGGCCATACACACCACCGCCTGCGGGGGAAGAAAGAGCACCTGTGTCGGCAACGCTGGTTCATGGAGATACCCCAAAACTGACCACCATGTCAAGGCAGGAGTTTAGACTAAGACAGGCCTTACATCCTCATTTGCATCAAACAAATCTTTTCAGACACACCTATAAAGTTTAGTGCCGTGTGTTCAGGACACCGATAACCGCATTGTGATATGTTTAAAGTCGTAACCTTGGCCGAGGCTTCCTGTGCCTCCCCCTGTGCAGGGCAGGGATGGAGGGTGATACTGCGGATCTTGCCGAAGGACTCCACCACCTTGCCCACTTCCTGCTTCGAGGCGTCTGCAGGGAGGCCTGAGAGGTAGACCAACCGGGAAGGCAACACACCGGCTGCCGCCGTCGCCGCGTGTTTCTTCTTCTTCTTCTTTGCTGGAGGAGGATGGACCACCTGCGGGGCAGAAGAAGAAGAACCAAAGTCTCATCGACTCCTACGGTGCCTGACTTGGACGAAAGTAGCACTGCGTGACATTACAAAAAAGGTCCTTCCCTGAACATACCATATCTTTGGGGGACGCTATGGCCATTTTCCATGGTTTTATTTTCTTGAAGATGGCCTTGGTACCGGGCTTGACTGGCGTCTTGCCTGATGATGATGTTGACTTCCCAGCAACTTTAGGCTGAGCCCCTGGACCTGCCTTTGTAGTGGAGGCAGAGGCGACAGAGGAAGGAGAGCGGTCGTTGCCAGGCATGCGCTTAGCTGGGTTGCCGCGGGAACGCTTCAAACGACCTTGAGACGAGCTGCCCGTAGATATTCCTGAGAGGGTATGGGAAAGATGTAGGAGATAAAGAGGATAGTGAGATATTGAAAAGAGAGTATAAGGCTCAACTGACCACATAGGTCAGGGGTCTTGAACCTGTTGGGTCAACTGTGAAGAGTATCTTTGGTGTCCTATCTCACCTGACGATTCGCTGGTCCTCTTCTCTGGCCGGTGGCAGCTGGAGGAGGAGAAGCCTCTGCGTGAGTGGGCGTGATAGGAGAGGGGAGAGTACGAGCGTCTGTGGTGATGTCGCTCGGAGAGGGGAGGGGGGAACCTCCGTCCTCGCCCAGAAGGGGGGCTGGGGGAGGGAGACCAGGAGAGGGAGCGGGAGATTGAGCGGGACGGGGAGCGGCCCTTGGGACGCCATCGGTGACTGCCATCTTTGGCTGGGGAGGAATTGGTCCTAGATTGGACAAGAGTCCGGATAGGGAGAGGGCAAAGGATGTCAGCCAATGAAACACCGAAACAGTGAATACGAAGATATCTCAACAGTCAACACACACAGAAAAGGTACTCACCTGGGTACATCAGAACTCCACTCTGGGTACCTAGTAGAAATGACAGGCCTCAATCAAATCAATCTCTTAATTATTATCCAGCCCCTCCAACTCCATTCTATCACACCACTCTACACCTAAAATCCCATTGCAGAAAATCCCACTGCAGCCGTAACATGAACATGGGCTGATTGCACAGTTTGAGGTATCTAGCTAGCTGCAATAGCTACATGAACTCACTGGTTGCGGAGGTCCCTGCAGCTGGCGGTGTGGTTGACTGTGTTTATGTGGTTAAGCCAGTCCTGAGGGAGGGAAAGCAGAAAAAGCAAGGAGAAAGCGAGAGAGAAATGAAGGGCAAGAACAGAGAGATGAGAAGAGGACAGGAAGAAGAAATGGTTAGGGACTTTGTCTGATACTAGTAACAGTATTCTGAAAAATATAGCGACCATGAATACACAGTTACCTGTTTGGCACAATGAAAGTCAAACAGAATCTCAAACACAATCAATGTTGAAAAAAACAAAACAAAACCATATGTTATAATTTTCAAATATTTAAATAAAACCTAAGCAATATCTATGCACACAAATTCTCACAAGAATGGTGTGAAGAGTTTTAGAACATTAAACACTAACAGAAGATAAACTAATTTTTCAGTTCCCTCTTTCCCATCTTCTTTCTTACCAACTAGATGACTCCGTGTGTGGTTTGCATCAATTCCATTTTCCAAACTGCTCATATATTTTATCATTTACATCAGTGGTCTTCAATCCTGGTCCGTAGGGCCCACTGCCCTGTGTTTTAGACGTTTCCTTGCTTCAACACACTTATTATCAAGCTCTGCCGAAGCCTGATAACAACCAGTCATTTGAATCTGGAGTGCTGAAGCAGGGAAACATCTAAAGCACACAGGGCAGTGGGCCCTGAGGACCAGGGTTGAACACCACTAATTTAAATGATCATTTGATTGACGGCTTCTCAGTAGTTTACATGACAATAGTTTTTCACAAACACGTTGCAACTGGGGATCTCACTGAAAACAGCACCTTTAAGAAGCCTACAGCATTGTTGTACACAAACTACAGTTCAAAAGAGCATGCATTCCAACAGCCACCAATTCTGCACAGACTTGCTGGAAACCCCAGGTAAACCAGTTAATAATTGAGTTGAAACATCTTAAGAATGATTCAAGAGGTAGAATCAGTGAAAGGTCTGTACAGAAAATGTGGTTCCAGTTGTGGTACTTCAGCACAATCCTTTTGAAATGGAGTTGATGTCTGCATGTGTAGGTAGAATATTCACGTGATCTACAAAAGTTGAGACATCACCAAGAGCTGACTGAGTAAATCATCATTTGGAGACTTGAAGACAAATTCCCTAAAGTGTAATACAGAACTGTGAAACACCACTGGCAATCTAACCACAATTATTTCCATCAATATACAGCCATTAATAAATAAAGGACAAAAATGTCTGCTATTCCTTGACTTGGCTTATTATCTTCCTGGCATTGACAGACATTCATACACGACTAAAACAGTTGGAGTTAACAAAGACTCAGGGCAGTTGTGTGACAGGTGACAGCCTTTCACTCAATGATCAATATGCCAAGGTGGGGTCAATTCCATGAAAATGTTTTTAAACTGAACTTGTGAACTTAGGTTAAGAGGTTAGAGCTTGGTCAGACAAGCGAATGGAGAGAACATGGAGAACCCTCTAAACTAATTGTCCCTTTTATCCCTGACTGTCAGATGTAATTAATAAGGCATACTGTAATGTACAGTATAGCAAAGTACTGTTTTGTATTGCCATGTGCCATTTTAGTTAGGGTTAAGGTTGTACTGCACAGTCCTGCCCTGGGTCTATGTCAGAGTTCCCAGAGCTTGGTGTTTGCAGCACACTGGCAAAGCTGGGTCTGGTCACTCACCTTAGCTTGCTCACACTGCTTATGACACAGCGAGCAGGTGTGGGGGTACACCTTGGGGGGCTCCGCCCTGAAATCACTAATCATGGTTGGAGTGGGCAGCCGCGTGGGGGCACCAGACCTTCCGCCGCACTGGCGTTTTGAGACCATCGAGAGCCTACCAGAACCTTTCGACGATGCTGCTGTCGAAGACTCGCTCCTGGACTCTGACAGGGGTCTCAACTTGGCACCCTCGCTGTGAGGGTGGAGATGATGGTTAAAGTCTTCCGGGCGTGATTTAACTGGCGCAGATGCCGGCAATGACTGATCACGTACAGGAGTCCATTCGGGCTGGAAGCCATCGATCTTTGGCTGCCCTCGTCTCCGGTAGTCCTCGTTGCTGTACTTTTTAGCATCCGAAGAAGATGGGGTGGAGTTTCGAGAGTGATGTCTCCTGGAGGGGGACTCTGATTTACGTTTGGATGAATGAGAGGGGGAGGAGCCTGAGATCTTAGGCCCACACAATCCGAGCACATCTTTGGAGAGGGGTTCCCGTTTGAAGCCCTCCTCCAGTGCTCGGCTGGCATGCCCATAGTCAATGACCTTCCCCGCTGTCTGGGTCACGGTAAGCATGCTGGGAAGGTCCGGTGAGCCCCCACGACTAGAGTAGCGATGGGGGGATGAACGACCACGAGAGAGGGGTGGGGGCATCTTGGAGTGGAACTGGAGGGCCTTAGACTGGGCATTCCTGCCTCCCCGACCGCTGGCTTTGTTACGCTGGATGTCACGGAGGATAAAGGGCAGGGTGTCAGGGGTTAGTTGGTCATCAGGGTAGTGACTCAGCAGCTCCAGGTCTTCATTGGACAGACCAAAACTGGCCAGGATGGTGCCTGCACTCTCTGGGGTGTGAAGGGCCTGGAAGTCCCCTCCACGAAGCTGGGAAGGGGAGTCCAAGGCTGAGGAAGAGCTCCATGCCTGCACAGTGCCCCCTGGAGGATTGGAGTGGGACTGCCCCTGCTGCTGCTGGGGTGGACAAAATAGTTTTCTGGGTGGCTGGTACTGGGTCCAGTCCATCCCTCGTTGGTGGCCTGGCTGGTTATCTGAGGTTAAGGGGACGGGAGAGGAAGAAAAGTCTAGCCTCTGGCCCTTGCCAGGACCCTGGTTGTTCCGCATCGGGGGGTTTAAGTGGGACAGGTGCCCCAGTCGTGAGTCCTCATCCCTGGGGCCCCGGATAGCCAGGGCTGACTCCAGCTCATCTGGAAGCTGAGTCGGAGGGGGGAACTGGCCCACCTGGTATCCCATCACCTGGGAACGCCCTCCATGGCCTCTTTCAGGTCCGCCCCGGGAAAAGGGCGCCCCTGGTGGCTGTGGACGGTACATGACAGTCTGCAAAGGATGCTGATTATGGTGATGAGGATTACGATAAGGGGTGCCAGTTGCTGCGGTAACTGTGCTTGTGGTGGCTGTTTGGTGTAGTAGATTGAGGAGGGTGAGGGGCGAAGGCGTCAGATGGGTTTGGTTACGGGCCACCGCAGTTGCCGTGGCAATGGCGTTGATCTGATGCAAGGCGAGCTGGGCCTCAATCTGGGCCAACTGGAGAGCAGCACCTGCCGGTCCCAACAGGAAAGGTGGTGGCCGGCTGCCGAAGCCAAAAGCGGTACCGCCCCAGCGTGGCAAAGGCAGGATCTGCAATTGACTGTCTGTCAGCTGAGTGGAGCTGAGAGGTGGAGAGCAAAAATAAGGATTATAGATGAAAGACTGATGATTAGAAATGCCGACTCCTTTTCTCTCACAAAACTGTTTCCCCACTGTTTTGTATTTTTTTGTATTTATTTATTTATTTGATAGTAAGAGGGGTCATGTCTGCCTCTGTCTCCTGGAAGGGGTCTTGTATGCTTCTCTTGCAGGATGGAAAAGCAGAGCAGTGTTACGTGTCAGGTCACTGTCAGGATACAGTACAACACATCTAGTTGAGTTGAGGAGTTAGGCCTAATCAATAATGCTTTATCTTACCCTCCAAACACCGATACAGATCAATACTGAGAACCTGTGAGTAACTAATAATAATGATGTAGCCTGTTAGCTTTGTGTCATGTCCAACAACACTGTATTGGCAGTTAACTAAAGAAAAAAATTCAAGGTGTTTGAAGGGTCTAAGACAAAGCATAACTGAGTAGCAGTTTCCACATATTTGAAACTGAGGTTTAGGGTGATTATTAAGTTATTTATAGCAGTTTCAATTTAGTAGAGTATTACTAATTCAGTAATATGTGAATTCCAGGGACAGTTTTTCAGAACATCCAGAGAAAACGAAGCAGTTCAATTCGGAAAAGATTTTCAACCAAATGTCATTAACCTAAATAAACCCGAGTAATCTGAATGGTGTGAAAAAACTGCACACAACAACCACTGTCAAATGTAGACTGAGCCTAAAAATCACTGGTGTAGGATAGGCATCTAATCATTTGACGTCTTCAGAGACCCCAGAAGAGAATAGCCAATACATCAAGAACGAAATAACGTATAATAATCTTATTATACGTTAATCTTATCTTATCTCATTTGTTAAGACGTTAGCTATAACCGTCTATACAACCACGTTTGCATTAAATCTCTTCCAACAACTGAAGCAGTACTACATTACTAACTTTCTTGAAGGTAAATGGGTCCCCAGTCTTGCTAGCTATAATAACAGCTCGAAGAGGTTGCTAAAACCATACACGCTTAAACTCGGACCCGTTTTCTTCCATTGTATCCCATCCGTCAGATTGTCCTACCAGGGCTTACTGTGCATGCCACCAAGGTTAAGGTTAGCCCTATAGTTGTGTGCTACTACGGTAGGAAAATCTGACACGGTACAGTATTGTAGGACAAATCGGCAGAAAACGGCCCGGCCCCATCTGAAGCACGTCACCAGCTCAGCTGATCTGGCTAGCATGGTATGTTACGCATACCTACTAGCTTAGTAGTACAGTAGCAATCATGTATTTTGATATCACGAGATAGGTTGTACCTAAAATACTACTTCGTTATATGTTAAGATAATGATTACGTTTATCTTCATAAATGAATTAACATGCAATAAACATGTCATCTCCCAATGGGGGCTAGCTAGCTTTAGCCAGCCAACTCTTCATTTTTAGCAAGTCAGACAGACTAGCTAGCCACCTACCTAGCTAGACTAGTAACCATCAATGCTTTATAGTCATAACAACAAGGTACTGTAGCTAGGCTAGCATGCTACTGTATCTAGTAGCAAACAAGCAAGCTTGCCATTTCATTGTTCATCAATATCAGATCATTGCTTTCGATATTTCCTATCGATATCCTTACTGTGTCTACCGTGTGTACTACCTTTATACACTACCTTGCATAAAACAGGATGTTCCAATTGTTTTCACACACCTAGAAATCTTCTCTTTCGCTTTGCTATATGAGGTGGGTCACCAGGTACAGCGCTACCCAGAAAGACCGAGTAATCTTCTTCTTGTTTTACGGTGGTTGACTTCGATCTTATTGGTACATTACCGCCACCGTCGGCTCCGGAGTATGGAGGACCAAACCTGCCATATTTACAAATGAATGAATGAATAAATAAATGTCCACATCCATGCATTTTGACAGAAATAAACGAATATATGTATTAATTAATGCACAATTGTCAATCAATAGTTACATATATTTTACATTTATGTATGTATTTATTTTTGTATTCATTTATTTATTCATTTATTGATTGATTTATTGATTGATTTATTAATTGATTTATTCATTCATTTATTTATTTATTTATTTATCTATTCATTTATTTATTCATTTATTCATTCATTCATTCATTGTTCCCAATATGATAATGAGAGGAGGCCAGTAGGCGTGGAAACTGATGTTCAGACATTGCAATCAATCCAGAGCCATAGATTCAATCTAGCTAACGCCTGGGACACACTGGCTGCGAAGCGGATATCGTTCTTATGGACAACATAGCCTACATGGCCAGGCTGGCCGACCTTGTTGAAAACAAAGATTTAATTCACCATATTATATTTGGATAAACAAACATGTTATAAAGAATTGACTACGTTAGTTGTGAGCTATCACTTAACACCCAACTTCACTACGCTAAACATTTAAAAATAAAAAATCCTGATTGTTGATTGTCAAACCAACATTTTTGTCCTGTGTGTAAGAGCGAGATAGACGATCTGTCATAGCCCCCAATCAAGCAGAATAGAAATTTGTGAAGATTGACGACACAAAGTTAATCATCGAAGATGAAATGTAGCTTAGAGGAGCATGGAGCATGGAGTTGTATGCCCCACAGCACGTATTTTACAAAGACTACGGCAACAAAAGCCAAACATTGCCACGTTATGTTGGGAATGGGATGCTGTTGCGACGGTTGTTGGAGCAACAAGTTGCCTAATTAGCCTGTAGCCTATGCCATGTTTATGTACAATGTCAGCTTTACATGTATAAAAGGAAAGCTCAGAGAAGGTGAAAGGCTTGGTGACCGGCGTGGAGAAATGCGCGTCTAGTGTGAACAGCATCGCGTCATTCGTAGCAGATTGTGACGCTTCAGGGCGCTTCGCAGCCAGTGTGTCCAAGGCGTTAGCTAGATTGAATCTATGGCTCTGGATTGATTGCAATGTCTGAACGTCAGTTTCCACGCCTACTGGCCTCCTCTCATTATCATATTGGGAACAATGAATGAATGAATGAATGAATGAATGAATGAACGAATAAATGAATAAATGAAGGAATAAATGAAGGAATAAATGAAGGAATAAATGAAGGAATAAATGAAGGAATAAATGAATGAATGAATAAATAAATAAATACATAAATAAATGAATAAATCAATCAATAAATCAATCAATAAATCAATCAATAAATCAATCAATAAATCAATCAATAAATGAATACAAAAATAAATACATACATAAATGTAAAATATATGTAACTATTGATTGACAATTGTGCATTAATTAATACATATATTTGTTTATTTCTGTCTAAATGCATGGATGTGGACATTTATTCATTCATTCATTTGTAAATATGGCAGGTTTGGTCCTCCATACTGGAGTGTGGGTCAGACACATAATGGCCGGGTTTCCCAGATTCGTTAAGAAGCTCTTAACGCTAAGAGCTTCTTAGGAGGGTTCTAAGAGCGTTCTAGAGCGTTCTTAGAACGCTCTTAAGAAACTCTTAGCGTTAAGAGCTTCTTAACGAATCTGGGAAACCCGGCCAATAAGCGTTTTACTCTCCATGTAGGCAGCTGCATATATAAAAAAACACCTAACCCTAAAAAAATAGGGTAAACAAAAGGTTTCTCAGCTGTTTTTTGTAGTATTAGGTGTCCTAACATACAAAAAGTTTACCAAAGTTTGACCACTAGAAAGGTGTAATTTTCAAGATGGTGTCCAAGATGGGCAGGAAGCCCTTACAATATCCTAATGTCTTCATTATTTGACCTAGGCAAGTAATCTTGGTTTCTAACCCCATGTTTTCTGGGTCTATGAATCCATTGGACTTGTGTAAATTGGCCCATCTCTCTCTGAGAAACATTGTAACTGGTGTTGTAGAGGTGAATTTGCATGAGTTTGAGACTGTTGGCAATGAGATCATTGAAAAGATGATTGGAAAACCGGAATATCCTTCAAACGGAAATGTGTTGCAGCATAACCTTTGGTGTCCAGCCCCAGGAACTGCTAATGATAAATTTCAATTGATATATTTGCCCCTGCCCCAAACCACATAATCTCACTCTGAACTTTTGGCAGCCCTGCTCCTACTACCTGCATATCAACCATACAAAATAATATTAGTATTCATTAATACACAGCCGTCAGACTTCAGCTAAACCAATCAAGACGGTCAAATCCATTGATCTTTTTCTACAAGATGCCTAAAATCTGATCTGAAAATCTTTTTTTTTTACATGTTGTTTTAAGATCCTGTCGTAGCAGATTATCAGATTAGATTTGGATTTTTGATATTTGTCTGCCGTTAAGCGCTGACCTAATTGGTTTAGTCCTGACATTTAATCCCACACTGGCAGTAGGCTACAGTACACCTGCCGTCAGTCTGACCTTCCTAACTGGACGTAGATGCATGAGGAGGATCTGCACCCATGAACACGAGGTTGTGATGATGACCTACATGCAGGAGCGTGATAATGATGATCTGCACACATACTCTGACCTTCGACTACAACTTAGTCATGAGCTCTCTTATGATGTGGAATTCACTTTCATACCTCTGCCCACCCACCCTTTTCTCCCTCCCTCCCTCCCTCCCTCCCATTCTGTCTCCCTTTTCTCCTATTAATCCGTCATACCATCTTGTCTCTCCCCATCTTCGTGCCTCTCCCTCTGTCTCACCCCGCCTGCCTCTTACCCCCTACTACACGCTTGCTGCTCCCCTATCTCTCCCTTATCTCCCCCTTCTACCTCATGACCTCCCTCCCCTCCTTTGGTAATGCTCACCCATAACTCTGTATCAGTTTCACCACATGTCCAGCAGGTCTTCTTTCACCCAACTCACCACCCCATGTCTGGCCCTGCCTCCCTCGTCTCCCTCTCCCTCACCTCACACCTGTTCCTTCGTTCCCTGGCATTGCTCGCTCTTAGAGGCGTGATCGACGAGGTGAAAGATGTCGGTCATAAATTGAACCCCTTCAGCCACCTCCTCTCCTCTCCCCACCCCACTCTTCATCTCCTCCTCACCTGCCACCCTCCACACCCCCAGCCTCCAGGGTGTTATTCTAATAATTATTTATTGGACAGCCATCCGTTAGCGAGCTGTCCGACCGAACAAACAGGCCAAGCCTGATGATGACAGTCATTAGAACAGACCTGGCGCTGGAACCAAACAAGAGCGGTAGGAAGAGGACAATACTGGAAATGCAAAGAGAGGTTTGGCTAATTAGGCTTCTGGTCGGCATGTATACACACTTCACTATAAATACCAGGATATCACAAGATGGACACCAAGACTGTGTGTGCCGGGGGGTATGTGATGACAAGTCGAACGGTGCCGCCTAACCTACTCAGGATCATGGGTCAGTTACCGTTCTGCAGGCATCCACCCCTTGTAAGGCAGCAGAGATGACACACACGTACACTCACATACACACTGGCAACTTCCCTTCAAAGGCAGGTGAGATTGGGTTGATGCAAAGTGTCTATAGAATATCTGAAAACATATTTTCCAATCCAGCATACTTTTAAAATGTCGTCAAAAATGTTGATATTTAATAGGGAGGTTAGACAGTACCTGTGATTTTTTATCTGTTTGCTGTCAAGACTGTAGGAGAGAGCAGCACAACTCACTCACTGTGAATCTAGAACTAAATAAGATTAGCATGTGTCTCTACAGGAATATCCCCGACAGTATGTTCAAGCTATCACTGTTCATCCAGCTCTGCAGATGCGACACACTCTAAATCTTCCCAGCTGCTATCATCAGGTTACCCAACTGTGGATCTGGCCCTAGCCCCAGCATTAGCCTCAGCCCCTCCCCTGCCCTAGTACACACACATCCACATGGACCTAACTGGCATTAGACTACCATGGTGGACACCCTGGTGGTGGGATCTAGACTTGGAGACCCCAGGAGAACCCTCCCATCTTAGTGAGGTGTCTATATAGTATATGCTGGAGAGTAAGTGATACATTGTTCCTATGCTAACCATCATCATCCTGTGATTATTATGGGCTGTGGGGATCCTGTAACAGATGCTCACAGGGGTCTCGTAGCGGTAGCCAGACTGGTTTCTCTAAAGCGTGACGGCATCAAAGACGGAGGCCCGATGACGAGGCCCAGTTTGACAGCTAGTCTGGTGTGAGTGTGCTGTTGAAAGGGCTGGGTTTGATCCAGGATATCATTACTGCCGGGATCACAGAGCAATCTTTATCACTGGGGACCAACCACAGGGTGACAAATACCGTCCGCTTCACCCCCCAAAAAAAGAAGAAGCATGAAGTTGACAGCAAAGTGGCTTTCCTGCGAGTCAACCAATCACAAGGTGGAGCTCACTGATCCTGCAGCTACGCAAGCTGTCCTCGTGGTGCACACATGACCTGTCGAATTTTATGGATGTCTGAACTCTAACAACATTAGAGGGTGTCAGATGGCTGAGCGGCTAGGAAGACTGGCTATTAATCAGAAGGTTGCCGGTTCGATTCCCGGTGTGCAAAATGACGTTGTGTCCTTGGGCCAGGCACTTCACCCTACTTGCCTCGGGGTGAATGTCCCTGTACTTACTGTAAGTTGCTCTGGACAAGAGCGTCTGCTAAATGCCTAAATGTAAAGTTGATTGACTAATTGCCTACTGGTCTCTGACTCATGACACAGTGTGTTTGACAAGGTTTATGAGGTCTTTACTGGAACACTCAACAAGGGTTTCAGAAGAGACACACACATACATTCCCACACACCCAAAAGAGCCTGTGAAATTGTTCTAAGTCCAAATTGTTAATTTTGGTACATACACACACACACACATCAATCCTGACGTCTAGCCTTGTTTTAAAGAGCTGACGTGCGTAGGTCCTAATATGGATGACCTATGTGAGTTTATTCTGGTGCCTGTGGTTCAACGTGTCAGCACAGCGCCTCGCAATTTAATACGGAGTAAATAAGTCACACACACAACGTGTCTTACTGACTTCCTATTAACCTGTGTTGTAGACTGCCAGGTGAGGGTTCAAGTCCTGCCAGGTGTTAAAGAGGAAACCGAAGGGTTATGAGATCAAAGATCATGACAACAACCTTCTAAAATTAAAACATCTCCTTGTTCTTCATCTGACTGAGGAGCGTCATCACATTTTACAATGAACAGACAGCCTCGTTATCTAACAGAAGTATTGAATGTGTGTTCGATGTTTTGAACATACGATATTTCCAATGTGTCCTTTTATAAAACATACTACAATTATATTTACGTTGACAAAGCATTGAGGTAAAAAAAGTAATGATTTAATTTGCTTTTTAGAACAGAAGGACAGGCAGAGACGGGTGCAGTTTTTAAGACCCCACCAGAATGCAACAGGTGAAGACAGAGAACAGTCTGACTCGAGATCCTTTCGCATGACCGGCCCTGGGAATAACGACTGGCGTGGCTGCTCATCGTAAAAGCTGACGTGATTTGTGGTGCCCCGAAGCCAATGAAACCCCTCCCCTTTTCTCCCTGACCAGGAGAGAACCTCTACAGGACTGGGACCCAGGCCTTTGAGGACACACACACACACAAACATTTAAATACACACACATTCACACACACGCACAAACATTTAAATACACACACATTCACACACGCATGTACAGACGCTGCCGGTGCCACAGTTTTACGATGTTGTTTATTAGCTGTAGGAATGACCTTATGAGGGTGGTTGACTGGTTGCATTTAATTTCAATCATGGCACTTCTACCCCCACCCACGTTCAATGCCACTCAAACCAACCAACCAATAATAGAGATGCAATTTTAGCAGTTGGTCTCCAACCATCAGACCCTGGTGTTCCCTACATGTAACCTGTTTGTTTTTTTAATGTACTTATACATGTATTCATATAACCTTTATGTGTCACCATAATTGGGAGAGAGGGAAGGAGAGGGCAAAGGTCATAAATACTGATGATATTCAATGTCAGGTAGTACATTAGTTGTGCCACAGTGCTAGAAGTTTGCTCATCCATCTGCTAGTCTTGCCTACCTGCCTGCCTGCCTGCCTGCCTGCCTGCCTGCCTGCCTGCCTGCCTGCCTGCCTGCCTGCCTGCCTGTCTGTCTGTGTCTTGTGACACACTGGCATCCAGAAGCCTGTCTGCCTGTTTCTTGTGACACACTGGCATCCAGAAGCCTGTCTGTCTGTTTCTTGTGACACACTGGCATCCAGAAGCCTGTCTGCCTGTTTCTTGTGACACACTGGCATCCAGAAGCCTGTCTGTATGTTTCTTGTGACACACTGGCATCCAGAAGCCTGTCTGTCTGTTTCTTGTGACACACTGGCATCCAGAAGCCTGTCTGCCTGTTTCTTGTGACACACTGGCATCCAGAAGCCTGTCTGTCTGTTTCTTGTGACACACTGGCATCCAGAAGCCTGTCTGCCTGTTTCTTGTGACACACTGGCATCCAGAAGCCTGTCTGCCTGTTTCTTGTGACACACTGGCATCCAGAAGCCTGTCTGTATGTTTCTTGTGACACACTGGCATCCAGAAGCCTGTCTGCCTGTTTCTTGTGACACACTGGCATCCAGAAGCCTGTCTGCCTGTTTCTTGTGACACACTGGCATCCATAAGCCTGTCTGTCTGTTTCTTGTGACACACTGGCATCCAGAAGCCTGTCTGCCTGACCTCCAGCAGGCGTGCTGATGCTGTGCCCAGGGAGCTGAGAGGCTTTGTTGATTTAAACTGAGCCTCATCAGTCATCGTCGTTGAAACATGGTGCACTGCTGGACTTACAATAAAACAGTGATGACAAATGTGATCCCAGAGAACCAACACTGGACACATCGTTGTCAGCACCAAATAAAACCATCCAGTCCACACATGCACACTCACTTCCTGATAATCCTAGATCACCTGATCGAATCCCTTTCTTTTACCACCCTGATAGAGCATTATCTACTTAAAAAATTGCGCCTCTGGAATGAAGTGTGCAACTTGAGTTGATCCAGTAGTTAATACATGCTGGTCAACCACTGTACTGTAGGTGACTGTGAATGTGAATACAATTTTATTCATATACTTTATTAAATGCAACAAACTCCAGACATGTTAGGCAGTATTACATTTAGGTGTTAAATAGGGATAAAGTTCTCCACCTAACCATTCACAGGCATCGAAACCTCATACATCTTTGTATGAGGACACACACTGATTGTACACACACAAACACACACTCAATTCAACATGCTTTCCGCAAATCTTTAATTATTACACTAGTATTTACAGTTGCCCCCATAATGCCCCCCATAATGCCCCCCATAATGCCCCATTCTGACCCTTGACCCCAACTCAGACTCACTGATTCTTCTTGGCACCAGTGGTACAGTTGGTGGTTCCCTGTAGAATGTTGGTCTGGACGCCTTTCTTCTTCTGGTTCTTCTGCATCTCAAAGCTGGACCTGATCCAACTCTCCAGGAGCAGGATCTAACAAAGGTTGGAGCTAAACGGCAGTTGTAAATTGAAAATATGCCGAAAAATTTGAAGAAAATATGACAACAACAGGAAAAGTTTCATAACTGAGATGCAGCTGTAGATGTTTTTGGTTGTCCTTCTTTCGAGGAGAGTTCTCCAGGAAATGTTGAAAAGGTTAAGTTTCTGCTCTGAGTATTCCTCAAACCATCCATGTGCTGCCAGAACAGTTCAAGTTAAAGTGCCACGACTGCTGTCTCTGACTCATTCTGGCTCGCTCGCTCTGTCATGCTCTCTCGCTCTCCCTATGGTATTTGCCCCCACTCCCTTCACCCCCCCCCCCCCTTCTCGCATTCACCCTAACCACTCATCCTCAGTGACACACTCATTCCTGCCCCTGCAATACACACACACCTCTCGTCCACCTCTCCATGTCCTCCTATTGTCCTCTCCTACTGTACCTATCTTTCTCTCAGCTTGAGATGTTGAGCTAAGGAAAGTCTGACCCTGTGTACAGGCTTGAGGAAGGAGTACAATGGCTTTTGAGATGGCTGTGGACCCACAGGTCTACAGCCTTTGAGGCAACCTGCAGGTAGTACACACCAATGAGACGCAAGCATGACAGCACTACAAACCAATGAGAGTCTTGCATGGCAGCAATACAAACCAAACCAGTCAGGTGGCTGAGCGGTTAGGGAAGCGGGCTAGTAATCTGAAATTGCCAGTTCGATTCCCGGCCGTGAAAAATGACATTGTGTCCTTGGGCAAGGCACTTCACCCTACTTGCCTCGGGGGAATGTCCCTGTACTTGCTGTAAGTCGCTCTGGATAAGAGCGTCTGCTAAATGACTAAATGTAAATGTAACAATGAGAGGCTTGCGAGGCAGTTCAGACCAATGAGAGGCTAATGTGGAACTGTACTGCCCATATCAATCAATGACAGCAGTGTAGCCCATAAGAAGCCTGGTCCTTGACCAGGACCTCAGATGTTCCAGGGGCAAGCCTGGTGCTGGAGGTATGAGTGGGATCCCAGTCTGAGGGGAACAGCCAGGGGCCCCACAGCAGTAACTCACATTGGCAGGCTAGGTGTCCCCTTTCAACAGACTGCTGATTGAGAGGTAAACGTGAAGTGTGAGGACACCAGGGGTGCCGGAGGAGGCGGCATACAGCTCTGAGCAGGGTGTGTGTATGTGTGGATATACTGTGTGTGTGTGTGTTTGTGTGTCTATACATTACTGTATGAGTGTGCCTGTGTGTTAGATGGTGTTTTTTTAGGAGGTGTGGGACAGTGCAGCTGTCACAGAGCTGGGTCTGTAGAAGTAGGAGGGGGGTGGAGGGGTGGAAGAAGGACAAGAAAGGGGAAGGCTGTGGAGGGGAATCCCAAGTGGCTTGCTGACTATGCAGTCATTACCAAAACACATTAGCACTTCCTTAACCATTACTGGTTCTCTGGTCTGTACCCAACATCCAAGGTCTTTCTAATCACAAACTCATATTGTTGGCCCCTGCAGAGAGGTTGATTATCACACTGAGAAGCACAGTTTTTGCAGTGTGGCCCATGATCCAGTCTCCCTCGTGTTGTCCCTCATGTTTTCCCTCGTGTTTTCTCTCATGTTTTCCAAGTAGTCCTGACGTGTCCCTGCGTGTGTCTTTTTTAGTTATGTAAGCATGTAAGCATCTAGTGAGAAATGTAAGCTATTTGGGTGAGTGCGTTTGGGTCCACCCCCCCCCCCCCTGGGGCGCCAACCACAACACGGACATATGACGGGCCGCGTTTGGCGCCCTCTGCTGGTAGTGCGTTTGAAACGCCATTGAAAAAACTAGTTTTTAAATTGTATGCACTCGGAAATCGCCGCCCCCCTCTTCATGTCCCCTAGGCCGCTGCCTATGTCACCTGTAGGAAGGACCGGCACTGCTTGCGTTTCACACCTGACAAGGACGTCTCTGATGCTGTACCAACAACGCATGCTTGATTTGAATGTTCATTACGAGGCTAACAGACACACACACAAACATGCTTTTATGCACATAAGACCCAATCACACACAGTAGTGTATCTTATTGCAGGGTGTGTACAGGATTTGTTCACTCAGTCACTATCGCTACACCAAGAGACAGACGCAGCAACTCATCCTAAATTTGACGGTTGGTTTCCTTTACCTTTCCTAATGCATACACCATTAAGTTAATACATAAGTATTACTAATTTGAATTTTATTTTAACATATTGTCAACATGTATAACGAATGGTACTGCAGTTATGTGTCAGTCATCCCCGAACTTGCATTCTCCTTTTTCTTTCGCGCATTCGTTCTCTCTCCCTCTATTTCTTACTCTCACTCACTTTCTTTGACACTTTTTATTCTCTCCTACCTACTTTTCTCCCTCACACTCTCACTCTCTCAGTTGTATCTGAAATATCAGGTGCTATGACCTCCACCACAGAAGAAGCCTTTCCAGGGAACTCCTCACTCTCCCCATAGCAACCTGTCTTTTGGATTGGGGACTTCTACTGGCTTTACACAGCAGTCCAGGCGGCTAAATTCCTACTCTCCGTCCCGACCAACATCTTGGTCATCGCCTCCTCGACGCCGGCTTCCATGACGACCGAGTTCTTTGCCCTCAATTTGTCTTTGTCAGAGTCCAGAGCGCCTTACAGTAAGTACAGGGACATTCCCCCGAGGCAAGTAGGGTGAAGTGCCTTGCCCAAGAACACAACGTCATTTTGCACGGCCGGGAATCGAAACGGCAACCTTCTGATTACTAGCCCGATACCCTAACCGCTCAGCCATCTGACTCCCACTACTTCATGGCTGTCCTGTGCATGGCTAACACAGGTGCAGAGCTGCCAACTTTTCCAAAAACCTTGGCGTGAGAGTTGGTAGCCCCCCCCCCCCCCGCCCCCCCCCCCACTTCGGCGAGTTTTCGCAAGCTTCACTCCCCCCCCAGGCGAGTTTACACGGCTGTTTGCGCGTCAATGATGCTTCACTCCGTTATTCTGCGCCTCGTCCGTTACTGTTTACAACGTTAGCTTGGCTACTTGTTTGGCGTTGCCTTTTCAGCGTGAGATATACAATGTGTGGCGTGAGAGCGTGAGAAATGGTTGAAATGCGTGTGTCACACGGTGAAACCGTGAGAGTTGGCAGCTCTGCAGGTGTGGTAATGAGCGGATGATGTGTGCTGCCCGAGTGCCATGCCTGAACTAGCTTCGCTCATTCATCAGTCTAGATGACCTGTCAGTCTGAACCACCTCTTTTACATCCAACAGAGACTCAAGCTTAGGTAACTTGAAGTAATTCGTTGAGCACACAGGTGTGCATGAGAGGTCCGGGGCAGAGAAGAGAGGCAGCTAAATAATGTAAGAGAGAGAGGCAAGCCAACATTACTGTTGCACCAAGAGAGGAGAGGACATTAGAAGAGAAAAGAAGAGAAGAGACAAAACCAGACAAGACTTTACCAGAGGTTTGCAGCCATTCTGTTTTCCACAAAACAAGCTATTTCAATACATACAATGAAAGTTTTCTCATATTTAGTATTGTTTGCTTTTGAAGAGAAAAGTGTACTGTATGGTGACTGTATTTTCTGTAACTTTTTCTAGTATTTTGCTGCTTACTGATAAACTGATCATCCATCCATCCATCATCTGACGCTTTTCCGGGGGACGGGTCGCGGGGGCAGAAACCTAAGCAGGGTAAACTGATCAGTTTAGTAAATTGATCATCTGAGAATCTGATAACCGGGGAACTACAAGTTCAACAACAAACTAGAAGTTTTCCTCACCAAACTTGACAAAACCATATACCGAGCAGTGTTCACCTACTATTGCAATTTAGTGTACGTAGTATATCTGAAAAAAAATGATTTTGCAAAATTAGTTTACATTCTACTGCCTGAATCTAATAATCAATAACTCCTCACAGAACCAGCTTTTGTTGGGCCAAATTGTTGGATCAAACATCAGACCAGCTCTTCCCTGAGACCAGATGAACACCACATCAGGACACGTCTCCACCAACTCCACCATGGATGCCTTTATGGATTTTTCTCAAATCATTTCAGTTTTCATGACTGTTGACTGCATCAACCTCAATGTTTTGAGTTGGGAACGGTTCTATTTTGCCATCCACCTATCTTTATCTCTTTCTACAGTGGGTGGGTTTGTCCAACCCCTCCTTTACCTCCACAGGACTGGGAAACTCCCCTGTCTCAACATGGCTCCTTAGTACAAAAGTATCATAGTATGCCCAAAACAAACTAGAATACAAGGATGTCCACTTGGCCAAATGGTTAAGGCACTTAAGAGTTGAGTTGGTTCTCACAGTAGTTCTAGATAAATGTTAGGTTTTATCTACTCGTATACTGTGATTTCCTAATATTCTGACTTGTTAGGATACAACAAAATAATATGACTGACTTTCCCTTTACATTGTATCCGATACTTTAACAAACACAAATACTTGTAGTAAATGTAAATCAGGTGTTTAATAACCAATAACTTAAGTTCATTTAAATGAATTTCATAATGAATGGGTGAAGGGACCAAAGGCCTTTATGGCCACAATTAAAAACTGTTTTTGTGTATATTTATTTATCTGGTACATTTGTATTCTTCATATTTTGGGACTATTTACCTGTAGTACTTCCCCTTAAGCCAATTCAAACTTCCTCTCAATCCAATGAGTATGTTGGATAATTGTAATGGTTCATCTATGGTTCATTCCTATCTTAATAAAATTCCAATGAATGCTCCAGCAGATTGTGTCTTTCTGAAGTTTCTTACCAAAAAGGAAAACATAGTCAAGTTTACAGCCTTGCCTAGTCTGACCTATCAATATTTCTCAGCCAGTATCCTAGTTTAAGCCACACTGTGTAATTGTTTCAACATAAAAAAAATGTGCAATGGTTAAGATTGCTAAATAGAATTAAGAAGTTAACATGACTGCTAAAGTCAAATAAAGTTCAATTCCCATTCAATTCCGATCCTGTTGAGCAGGTAATTGTCATTCAATACACATTCCTTCATTCAGTGGTCTGTTGCACATGCTCCATTCTGATGCTGTCTGTCCTCTGCTCCAAAGGGGCAAACCACAGAAGTACAGGGTGGGCTGCAGTGCCTGGGTCTGGATACTGCTTCAGTCACTCCTCAACCGCCACAGTTCTGGGAGACTGGCCTGTATTAGAGAACTCTATTAGAGAGATATGTCCCCCATTGTAGAACTGCCAAATGTTTCTAAACTTACATAAATTCATAACAAGAGATTGTAGTGGATTTGTTGAATTGAAGGAGAAGACAACTGGATCAATAAAGTTTATATTTTGCTTGTACTGTCATTTCTCACTTAAGAGCAAAATAAATAAATAAAGCTACTTGGTAAATCTAAGTATGATATCACGCCTCCATCTTAGTCATTTGTTTGTGCCTGTTTGGACTCTTTGCATGCCATGTGGTGGTTGGAGTCTGAACAGGGAGCCCACACGGGGTATGCTGCAGCACACGGATAGAGGGCTGGCATGATAGAGGCATGAACAAGGAGTGGAATGACAGAGATTAAAGGGAGGAGTGACATAGACGTCAAGGCTGGTTGGAGGGGAACATGACAAGTTAGAAGTTTCTGACGAAACACATAGAAGGACTGCTGAGGTGTGTAGATGTGTGAGATTGTTGTGTAAATGTGAACGCTGTTTGAGTTGTGTTTCAGTGTATGGCTGTAACATTTTTTGAGTAAGCTGTGTGTATTTGTATGTTACATCACATTTTGTAACAAATATCATATGTTTAGCTGTTCATATTTGTATTTTAATGTATATACAGTACAGTGATGATGTCTAATTATATTGTGTGTTAAGGGGTGTGAGAGTTTACATGTGTAAAATTATGTACAAAAATGCTCATTATACGGGGTTAATATGTGTTCATATGAAGAAGTGTGTCTATGTTCATGTCTCTCTCTCTCTATGTATATATAACAGACCTTTAACCAAAGCCTCCACCTCCCTCAACCTCATCCTGGGTCTCCCCACCAATGGCTACGTCCTGTGGTTGATTGCGAGCAGAGTCGGGGGGATCAAGGCCTCAGAGATCTTTTCCTTCAGTTTGGCCGTGAAAAAGATCCTCTACTGCTTGTTTTCATTATTGTTGTTTCTGGAAGAACAGCTAAGAAAGATGCACCTTCAAAAGATTGTCTCGGTTTCTACGGTTTTACTAAACATAGGCCGGCCCATATTCCAGACCTGTATCTGTCTAGAACGCCACCTGGCGGTGGTCCACCCTGTGATCTTCCTCAGGTACAAACCCCTGAGGTACAGACTGGCCTGCAGTGCCCTGGTCTGGATGGTCCAAACTGTGCATGGTTTAGCCTTTTTCATGACTGAGCCTCAGATATTGTTTAACATTTACTTGACTCAATACATTTTCTTGGTGAGCTTAAACCTGTTCAGCTGTCTGTCAGTCCTCAGGGCTCTGAAACGTTCTGTGCCAGGAGAGGGAGACAGGAAAAGGGGCAGTGATGTTAAGATGAGGGCCTTCAAGATAATCCTATTCATCCTGGTGACTATGATGTTAACCTACTTTCCATGGATAGCTGTAATCATTGCTTTTCATGGAAAATGGAAAGGTGTATTTTTCAGAGCCAGAAGTCTGTGTTTCTCTATCACCGTGGTGACAGGTTTCGTCCAGCCCCTCCTCTACCTCCACAAGACTGGAAGACTGCCCTGTATCAGAGGCATCTGAGGAACATCCTAGTCATGTTACATAACCTTTTTACAATCATTGTGAATTAGCTGTTGAGGTTGTTTTTTCAGTTTAGTCGTGTGTTAATGGAGGTTACAGTGTACGTTGTGGTATAGGTTACAGCTATAGGTGTATCAGAGGACACTTGGTCAGCTCTGGGAGTTTAAAAAAGTATATTGTAATTGTGTTCATTAATGAAGTTGATCTCAGGTAAACTGATAATAATAAATGCTTGTTAAATGCAGAATTGAATGTCTTGTGTGTCACATTGTATTCAGACAGACAGAGGGGGAGAGGAGTTGAACATAGTTCACTCAAAGTTTCTGTGTCACTGGAGCTTTGAATTTGAATCCGAACCAACCACCAGCCTTTGCAAAAGGAGCTCCTAAAATGTAAAGCTTTGCATCGTTTGTGATTCCCAAAGTTCACAGTGGAAACTAAAGCAACAGACTCCTGGGTTCAGTGGAAACTAATGAGTCTCAGAAACAGGAAAAGGTGTCAAAGTTCTCTAAAAATCACTTTGAGTAGAAACTGAGGTTTGTTCTATTAGTTTCGTATCTTTTTCAAAAGTATTCCTAATGTCCTCCCATTATTGGTAACACGTGAAGATGTTTGTAATCACCGTTTCACTATACAGCAATTAAAGGATTAGATTATGTTGATACAGATCTTGCATGATCAGATTTAATATTTGCACACATGCACACATTCATTTGGCTATGTAAAGTGTAGATCCCAGTAGATAGAGACACAACCGACTCACATACAGTTTGAAGAGCAAGCTACTCAGACAGTCCAGGTTGGTGGCATTCCAGATTCCATGTAATAATTAATCCTACTATTGTACATGCTTAAAATGTCCACTTTCTCTCACCAGACTCTACATGTCTTTCCAGGCAACCTTCTATTGAATAGGAAGCATGAACATCTCTGAAGGCAATCAAACTCAGTCTGACCCCCTCAACCATTTATTTCCTTCAAACCTTGTATTGGTCTCTTCTTTTGTCATCAACCTCATCCTGGGTCTCCCCACCAATGTCTATGTCCTGTGGCTGATCATAAGCGGAGCGGGTGGGACAATGGCCTCAGAGTTATCTGCTCTCAACCTGGCCATGACCGAGATCTTGTTTTGTCTGTTCAATGTTTTCGCTATCGTCTATCTGTACCTCAAAACCGAACCTTTTAGAGTGATGTCTACCTTTGCCTTAGGCTTCTTTAATTTTGGACGACCCATGTTCCAGACCTGCATCTGCCTGGAGCGCTACCTGGCGGTGGTCCACCCTGTGGTCTTCCTCAAGTACAAACCCCTGAGTTACAGGCTGGCCTGCTGTGTCCTGGTCTGGGTGATGGTTCTGGGTTTTAGCGGCGTCTCCATCATTTTTACATCTTTGGCTAATCAATTCTCCTACGTTTTTAATGCTTTGATCCTGGTGGTGTTTGGCGTGATGCTGTTCTGCTGCCTCTCAGTCCTCAGGGCTCTGAAACGTCCCGGGCCAGGGGAGGGCGAGAGAGGTAGGGAGGGGGGAGAGAGGTAGGGAGGGTGAGAGAGGTAGGGAGGGGGGAGAGAGGTAGGGAGGGTGAGAGAGGTAGGGAGGGGGGGCAAGGCCATGAAGACAAGGGCCTTTAAGATCATCCTGATCATCCTACTGTGCACTGTGATCCCTCAGTTGCCTTGCATTATGATTGTATATCTGAGGGAAACTTTGACATTTGCACATTTCTATTCTGGTATTGTTGTATGTTTTGCTTGCTTGGTGGTGACTGGGTTTGTCAATCCCCTCCTCTACCTCCACAGGGCTGGGAAACTTCCCTTTCTCAAAGGACTTTTATAAAAGCAGACTTGGAATGGTCTTTACTGGAATAAGCATACAGACTGTAGTTTGACTTATTTGTATTTTGTGGATTTCTTGGTAAGAATTTGACTTAACAATAGCCTAACAAGCTATTCAAAGTGTCGTCAGTTATTATTAGATCAAAGATGATTCTTTGATGATTGCTAACAGTTTTTCTGGTTGCTGATTAGTGAGCTGTCACTAGGACCACATGTTGGTTTTTGTCAATAAATTGATTCATTGTAAATTCAATTTCAAGTTTCAATGTTTTATTTGATAAAAATTCATTGTACATCTGTCGTTGGAATTGCCCAGGTGCTTTGAATAGATTTTCATATGTATATGTATGTATGTGACACAGAGCACAATTCTTCATCGTGATTGCTTTCATTGTCAGTCTCTCTAATGGTTGTTCCTGACACATACAAATTTGCATTTCAGATCACTTTCTAAATATTCTGTGTGTGTGTGTCTGTATGTGTGTGTGTGTGAGCAATAGATTGATTGAGGGCTGGGCTAGGATGGGTGTTGGCCTTTGTTTTAGTACCTGACAATAAAATACCAATCAGATTATCCAGAGATCTGTTGCCATAACAGGTGTGTTTTGTACTCTCTCCATATGATTTTCATCTGCTTTCATCCTAATCTGGTTTTGAGATTTAATCTTGAACAGGCTCTTTACTGTCTCACAGCAGAGTAGATTTACAGAGAAGCTGGAGACCACAACACACCCTGACAGGAGATGAATAACCACACCAATGACACCACTTTGCTGTCTGGAGGCACCTTCGACAGAATTAAATTTGAAGTCTCAGCCCACTCCATCAACCTCATCCTGAGTCTTCCCACCAATGGCTACGTCGTGTGGTTGATCACCAGGGGAGTGGGCGGGACCATTGTCTGAGAGTAATTCATCCTCAACCTGACGGTGATTGAAATTTTGTTTAGTTTGTCTGCCATTCGTATCTTTTTCGTTTTCCTCCGTCTTTACTTTGAGTCAGGTTTCACCACAGGCATACAGGCGTTTTCTTTTGGACTCTTTGTGCTGGTCAGGGGAGCGCTGGGGGAGGGGAGGGGTTAGGGATGTGTTGGAGTGGGTGTGTGTGCCAGGATGCTAATCCTGTGCTCAAATTACACGTATTTAAATTGTTATCTAGGAATACATTAATTTGATTGTTTATACAATCTAATATAATGCTAATGTTTGTGGACTCAACAGAGCTGGGAGTGTTCACCACAAATACAACCACATCTCCATAAACTGCTTTTAAAGTACTTTGGAATTTAGTTAGGATTATTTATCTTTTTTTTTTTTTCTCACCTGTAACCCTAATCCTAACCGGATTATCAACCCTACAAGTAATAAAATCCTCACAATTTAATTCTTTACTACAGGTAATCCATCACTCGCTGATGTTATTTCATCTATGTGATAGCTTGTTATTGTGTATGGCACTGTGTGTTGAAAAACTATGTTCAACTCAATAAAATAAGTTTGATTACTGTAAAGCTGTGAACTGTGATTAATGTAAAAATTCATTCAACACACTAATGTATTGATTGAACAATTTAGCCTGTACTTGCTTCACTCATTAAAGCTGTTTATTTTGCAACAGTACAAATGGCCATGGTAGAAAAAGTTTGCCATCAATCACCAGGAAGAATTCAAATGTGTTATCTTACGCGGCTCATATTTGCTTCATTCAAGATCAAACAACTGTCAAAATTAGATGTTTTGACAACTCATCCTTGTCATGACGGTGGCCCAGCCGTTCATGTTTTCATTACCCTAGTCGTGTTTCCTTTTTTCTGAAGGAATAGAAATAGAAATAGGATAGAAATAGAAGAATAAGAAGAGAGAAATTGGGAGAGTGAAGTTGAAGAGAGAGAGAGCGAGAGAGAGAGAGAGAGAGAGAGAGAGAGAGAGAGAGAGAGAGAGAGAGAGAGAGAGAGAGAGAGACATCATACATTGAGACAATAGTAGTCCAGAGAGAGAGAGAAAAAAGGTAATGAAATGTTTTGAAAGGACTACACCTGTTGGGCAGGTTGGATTGGCAGGGGGAGGAAAGGGAACGGGACGAACAAGGAAGTTACCTAACTTACCTAGCTACCTAACTACAGTCATGATGAGTTTCTGATCTCAGTCTGACCTACACAGACAAGAGAGACAGAAAGAGCAAGAATCCTGTAAAACATTCATTTGGGAGAAAAGAGCCTTCACTGAAACAGGTAGTTATCTCTGAATATCCTAAACATTAATCCAGTTTACTTTTACCTGCTATATGTTCGTACTGAAAACGTAATACTGTGTATGTATGTATGTATGTATGTATGTATGTATGTATGTATGTATGTATGTATGTATGTGTATGTGTGTATGTGTGTATGTGTGTATGTGTGTATGTGTGTATGTGTGTATGTGTGTGTGTGTGTGTGTGTGTGTGTGTGTGAGTGTGTGTGTGTGTGTGTGTGTGTGTGTGTGTGAAAGGGTGGATCCCAGTAAGGCTGGTTAATGAGGTAGATTTACTTCTAAATCTACCAATAGTCCTTGTAAAGCAAGAAGGACTATATTCACACGATAAGTAATATGAATCAATTCTCTGTCTCATATTGGTATGTAGTGTCTGTCTGTCTGTCTATCTGTCTGTCAGGATGAAGTTAAAGCAATGCATTGTCTTCTTCCTTATCATCACCTATGATCAAAATGTTGAAGTTCTGTCTTAACATTCCTCACCCGTGGTCCACTGATGACAGCTGATAATCTGTCAGATTCCTTTGATGAATGATAAAGTGTCTCATCCTTTCTTGTGCATTGTCTACTTTTAACTGGGATTGATTTAAAGCTGAATGAAACAAAGATACATGGAATTTTATTTTGTGAGCATCAAATGGGTGAAACAGGAATTGAAGATGGTTTGTGTTTCCTGTTGAGAGGAGGTTGTTTGCTGCTGTTTGCTACAGGCAAATGGATATAAAAAGAAAAATAATTCCTTCCAGTGTTGTAACACTGCTCTGTGTGTGTGTGTGTGTGTGTGTGTGTGTGTGTGTGTGTGTGTGTGCGCGTGTGCGTGTGTGTGTGTGTGTGTGTGTGAAAGAGGGAGAGAGAGACAGAGTATGTGACTCAGGCAAATTCCTTTCTGGGGTGCATAACTCACATACCTTGGTTTATCTGGACACTTGTCAGTTGGGCTTCCATGCATGCTCCCCAGGCAAGGCGTGTACGTGCGTACACGTGGGAACAGTTCCAGGTAGAGATCTTGAAGTACTGCTACCACTGTAAATTGCAGTAATACATTTCCTCTGCTCTCCTCTCCTCCTCTCCTCTATCCTCCCCTCCCCTCCCTCCTCTTCCCCCTCCTCCCCACTCCTCCAGTATGTCTCTGTCCACCAGTCTCCTGTCGGAGGACCAGTTCACCTGCTCCATCTGCCTGGATGTGTTCAACAACCCGGTCTCCACACCGTGCGGACACAGCTTTTGCCAGGTGTGCATCTGCTCCTACTGGGACAGTAACGGCAACAAGGCCTGCCAGTGTCCCCTCTGCAAGGAGAGCTTCCGCAAGCGCCCCGAGCTGCACATCAACAGGACGCTGAAGGAGATCACCGAGCAGTTCCAGCGCATGGCAGAGGCGGGGTTGGATGTAGGGGGAGGACTGGGAGGGGGAGGTGTGGAAGGGGGGCGGGGAGGGGGGGGGGGCGCTAGGGTCCGACTTGCGCCCCCCCGTACCCCCGAGACCAGGAGAGATGCCGGTCAGCGTGATCGCTGAGATGAAGAATCGCTTCCAGCGTCCTGCGACGTCACGGACCCCCCCGCCAGTCTCCTACCCTCACCCGTCCACCCCGCAACACACACTCCCGCCCCCAACCTCCCCCGGCGTGGCCCAGCCGTCACAGAGGAGGTTCACCCTGAGTGGGCCGGCTGACTCAACCCCCGACGTCCCGCTGTGTCCCGCCCACCTGCGCGGGCTGGACTTGTTCTGCAGGACAGACCAGACGTGTGTGTGCGCCACCTGCGTGGAGACGGAGCACCAGAGCCACATGATCTTACCTGCCAAGAGAGAGTGGCAGATCAAGAAAGTAGGGAGATGAGTGAGTGAGAGAGAGAGAGAGAGAGAGAGAGAGAGAGAGAGAGAGAGAGAGAGAGAGAGAGAGAGAGAGAGAGAGAGAGAGAGAGAGAGAGAGAGAGAGAGAGAGAGAGAGAGAGAGAGAGGAAGGGGAGAGTGTGTGTGCGAGAGCATTGTGTGTGTTCATGCGGGCTTGTCTGAACTGTTCTGATTGTGTCCTCAGTCCCAGCTGGGCATCACGGAGGTGGAGCTGAGGGACTTGATCACTGAGAGAGAGAGGAAGGTGGAGGAGATCAAGACTTGCCTGCAGGACATACAGGTGACACACCTCTCTTTTTTTATTTCTTTCAATCTCTTCATTCCTTTTGACCACATCTTACTTTTCAAGCCTTGTTTCAGAGTCTCTTCTTCCCATTTCCTGTTGACTCCTGTCCTCTTCTTTCTCCTCTATCTACTCCTCATCATCCTCACCTCCTTTTATCCATTTCTTTAGTATTTTACTCTGAATTGTGTCTGAAACCCAACCCAACCCATCTCACTCCCTTCCCTTCCACCTCTCCTCTCCCCTCTTCTCCCCTCTTCTCCCCTCTTCTCCTCTCTTCTCCCCTCTTCTCCCCTCTTCTCCTCTCTTCTCCCCTCCCCTCCCCTCTTCTCCTCTCTTCTCCTCTCTTCTCCTCTCTTCTCCCCTCCCCTCCCCCTCTCTCCAGGTGTGTGCGGAGCGGGAGACGCAGGGCACGGTGCATGTGTTCACCTCCCTGGTGGCCAGCGTGCAGCGGTGCCAGGCGGAGTTGCTGCAGTTGGTGGAGACGGCCAGGAGGGCGGCGCACCACCACGGCCAGGCACTCCTCAGGGAGCTGGAGCAGGACATCTCGGAGCTGAAGAAGAAGAGCAGCGCTCTCACACAGCTGGGACAGACGGACGACTGTGTGCTCTTCCTCAGGGTGGGCGCCCGGTCTCTAACGTTCACCCCTTCCTCCTTATTGTGATGATGTCCAAGGATACATAATCGATGGCAGAGGAAAAGATTTCACCATCATTAAAAAGGGTTGACCAGATGTTTGATTAGTAGCCGGCTGGGAATCAGGGACCTATTGACCTTGAAAAGAGAAATGACAAGTCTCACTGAAAGCTCATCCTTTCGCTCCTTAACCACCATGCTCCTCTTCCTCCTCTCAAATCTTCTCTTCCACCTGCAGACTTTCCCCACAATCGCCAACCCTCTGCAGACCAGGGATTGGTCTGACGCCAATGTGACTTCTGAGCTCTCCTCGGGATTGGTGCTCCGAACTGTCAATCAAATGGTTGAGCGTTTCCAGGAAGAGCTGAGGAGACTGCCTGAGATCTGTGAGTGATCACCACTGATCACATACACCTTTTATCACACAGTCAGTCAATCAATGTGTACAACGAGGAATTTCCATACTTTATTAGATATCACATGTTGGACAACACCACTGTCATAGCATATAAAGGAATCTAATGGACTCTAATCTAATAGTATAATGAGCTCTGAAACTGACTTTCTACAGGTGGCTCTGTAGCACCAGCAGGTTTACAGCCACCAACAGACCAAGCTGTCTCCAGACATAACCCAAGTAAGCTTTAAATTCTCTCTCTCACTCTCTCACACACACAAACACAAGAGGGTTGATCAAAACTGAGGTGTTTTAACGTATCCTCGATTCCCCTCCCTCTCTCTCCATCTCCCTCCATCACCCTCTCTCTCCATCTCCCTCTCTCTCCATCTCCCTCTCTCTGCAGAGGTGAGGAAGGTGCAGGAATATGCAGGTAGGTTCACTAGTAGAGTGTGTCTGTCAACTCTCATATGTCACAGACTGATACAAATACAAGAAACTGCTCTTCCACTGATGGACTCTCTCTCCCTCCATACACCTCACCCCCTCTCTTTCCACATGCACCCTCCCCCCCTTCTCCCCCTCCTTCCACACGCCCCCCCCCCCCCCCCCGTCTCCCCTCTCTTGCACCCCCCCCATCTCCCACTCTCACCTCTCCCCCGGTCTCCCGCTCACTTCCATAGCTGACGTGACGTTGGACCTGGCCACGGCCCACCCCCGCCTCCTCATCTCTGAGGACAGGAAGCAGGTGCGCTGCAGTGACCAGTACCAGCCCGTGCAGGACGGGCCGCAGAGGTTCAACCGTGTGGTCTGCGTTCTGGGGCAACCCGGCTTCTCCTCCGGACGCCACTACTGGGAGGCGAGCACACAGACACAGCCATACACACACACACAGCCACACACACACAGCCACACACACACACACAGCCACACACACACAAAGCCACGCACACACACAGCCACACACACACACAGCCACACACACACACAGCCATACACACACACAGCCACACACACACACAGCCACACACACACACACACAGCCATACACACACACAGCCACACACACACACAGCCACACACACACACAGCCACACACACACACAGCCATACACACACACAGCCACACACACACAAAGCCACACATACAACAAAAAGATTTAGACTGTAGGTAAACACACTCTCTCCTCTCTCCCTCCCTTATTCATTAACTCCTCCCTCATTCCCTCTCTCTCCCTCCCTTATTCATTCCCTCCTACCTCATTCCCTCCATCCTTCCCTTATTCATTCCCTCCCTCCTTCCCTTATTCTTTCCCTCCCTCCTTCCCTTATCCATTCCCTCCTTCCCTTATTCATTCCCTCCATCCATCCAGGTGGAGGTGGGAGGGAAGACGGACTGGGATGTGGGCGTGGCCAGCAGCTCCATCAACAGGAAGGGGAAGATCACGGTGAGCCCTGCCCACGGTTACTGGTTTCTGTCGCTGAGGGACCGGACGGACTACGCCTTCCGCACGGAGCCCTCCACGGCCCTGGGCCTGACCACCAGACCCGGCAGGCTGGGGGTGTTCGTGGACTACGAGAAGGGCCAGGTGTCCTTCTACGACGTGGAGGCCAAGCTGCTGATCTACACGTACACGGATCGCTTCTCAGACACCATCCACCCCTTCTTCTCCCCCTGCACCAACAAGTCCGGCTGCAACGAGGCACCGCTAGTCATCTGTCCCGTCTCGCTGCCTGACTGAGGATTCTGCGATGGGGGGCGGAGGGTTTTACTCATAGTTAGAAGTGGATGAGGTCAATCTAGATGTTCCTGGTATATAGTTATATTACAGTAGTCCGTCGGTAATACATTCACATCCCAATAGTCTGTAGACAGGTCTTGTATGAAGGAGTCTCGTGCCAGTGCTTGAGCACCTGACCTGGTACAGACAGGTAGAGGCTGACATCTAGTGGACATTTAGTGTTTTGCATTGGGTTTGGAAAGGGGGGTGGAGGAGAAGGAAGGAAGGAAGGAAGGTCAGAGTATTGACATGTACCCAGAGAGGATGGGCTGTATCTCATTCCATGCTTGTTGATCTCTGTTCACATTGATTGGCAAATATAGAAAATGTTATGCCCTGTTTCGACCTGTTTCGAACCATGTTTATTTTTCTGTCATTTGTCTTTCTGAACAGGCACTTTTTTTACTATGAAAATGTACCTTTTTCGTTTCAGATACCAAAAGACTGATCTTTAAATTCTCAAACTCAAAACAGATTTCCTTTTTTTATTGTTTTTTCTATACCTTTGACCTATCTGTGGTCTTTATGCATGAGTTGGTGTATTTCAATTACGTTATTTGAGACTCGAATAAAATGAACAAAATAGACGCCTCAATGGGAACTCAACATATATGAACAGAAGCATCAAAGCAACCAGGCAGAGTCATGTAGACTGGTCGAACCCCTCATCTCGATGAGACTGCTCCGCTCTCGTGTCAGAAACCATCGACCAATGATGATTGCGCCTCATCCACCAAAAAGGTACGCGGCGGCGGTGAGTCGTGCTGTATCCGTATAGTTGGTAAACGGACTGCGGAGCGTGCAGTGCCCTGTCAAGGAACCGCATGTTCGAATGAAGTGATAACCTCAGTGATAACATTTGGTTTGATATGACCGAATTGGCACTGAACAGATATCCTCGCGGTAAGTTGATCATCTTTTTGGTTGTATTTCTAATCATGTATGTTCATAGTTCGAAGCTCGCTTGGTTGTTTGGGAGATATCTGGTTGCACCAGACTGCTGCTTATGAAACGACGGGTGTGTCTGAATTGCTGCGGCACTGTCTTGGGTAGAACTGACGGGTTTAAAGGTGTTTTATGTAGTAAACGGCTGCATTGGTGATATTGACTCGGCCTGGTTGTCGCTCGTTGAGAGTTGTAACGACTACTCCATCCTGGCGCGGGATGGGCGACATCATGACAACCAGTCTCCTCCTCCACCACCATATTGTAACTCCAACCTAATGTAAATAGGAGATGTCCCTTAACTCCTACGTCCGTAAATAATGTAAATCGTTCATTGAAATCTAAACGAGGATGGTGACTCGAACCTAATCAAACTGTAAAATAAACGCAGCGCGCGCCGCGCCCTTCTTTGGTGCGGTTTCGCTTTTCATGCAGCGGTTGCCGCATGCGCGTGTCATTCGATAAAGGCAGGTGGCTCCGGAGAAGACAACGACTTCGTCTATCGCTCTCCCTCTTTCTGCCGTTCATCACTGACAACCGAGAAAGGTCACAATGTGTTTTCTACAATATCTTCGTTTTTTTTCCTTATCGATTGGCGATGTAGGTTACATAACAATCAGAATGTCTCTTTCTAGTGATCATAGTAGTGATGTCCGTGAATTAGGATCTTGTCCATAGTGTCAAAACCATAAGAAAATTACAGTTTCTGTTAGTAGTTTGTCCTGGCTGCTAAGCTTTGGGCTGAGATAAGCTTCTTTAGTGAGTACGTCAGCCCTGCCATTGTAGCATTCCCAGAGTCCCAGCTGGACTATTAATGACATGCACACACATACATACACACACAAACTCTCTCTCTCTCTCTCTAAACTGTGGGATTACCATGGAAAAGTTCATCATGGGTCATACAGTGAAGAGTCTGTCCCAATTCTCTGCCTTTGTCTCCAAAGTTAAATATAGTAGTAAATACATATATACAGTGTGGACTCATCTACCACTCCAGAGAGTTCAGAGAGAAGGGAGGTGTTCTGGACCACAGGGAGTGCTGTCAGATGCTCTGAGTCAGATTCTACCCATGTGGACAGTTTAAGGATCAACGTTCCCTCATCATACAGCTTTAACCCTTCCCTTCTAACACTGACCTGACCTAACAGCAGATCACACGAAAGGATAGTAGCGTCTCATAGGAGACTTGATACAAACTGTTCACCAATGGCATGGTGATCACCTGGAAGACATTGATTATTCTGTCCTTTCTCTCCCTGCCTCTTTCTATGTCCCCCTCTCCCCCATCCCCCTCTCCTCCTGTCCTTCCTTCCTTCCTACTTCCTTCTGCCCTTCTATCCTTCCTTCCTTCCTTCCTACTTCCTTCTGCTCTTCTATCCTTCCTTCCTTCCTTCCTTCCTACTTCCTTCTGCCCTTCTATCCTTCGTTCCTTCCTTATTTACTTCCCTCCTTCCCTCCTACTCCCTTCCCTCTATCCTCCCTCCCTTTCCTCTTTGATGTCATTGGCCCTTCCCACAGGAGGTCAGTGATGACATCAACAGGGAACCTGTCTTCTGAGTCTGTCTGAACCCTCGTCCCAGGTCTCACTTGCACTGTCAGCATGGCAACAGGGAGGAAGGGTGAGTCCCTCACTGCCCCCCGAATACCAAGAGGTTGTGTGTGTGTAGGTGTTTGTGTGTCTGTGTGTGTATGTGTTTAGCATGTGTGTGGGAGAGAAAGAGTGTGATGTGTGGTGTGTGTACTGTAATATACAATAAGTGGTGTGTGTGTGTGTGACGTGTGTGTCCATATTTTTGCATCTGACATGGTCTGGATTTAGATTATTTAATCTCTGCCATTGCCTCATATTATCATTCCCTCTCAGTTATTTTAAACCTATAATTCCATGTGTGTTATTTAAGATGAAGACACAGACAACTGCAAACTGCATTCTATCTGTCTGTCTGTCTGTCTGTCTGTCTGTCTGTCTGTCTGCACCACTATCTGCCTTTTCCCTTTCACTTCTTTTAGTTATTTTCTGTCAGCTTCCATCTGTGTGTGTGTCTATCTCTGTGTGTGTCTCTATGTGTGTGTGTCTCTCTGTGTGTGTTTCTATGTGTGTGTGTCTCTATGTGTGTGTCTCTATCTGTGTGTCTATATCTGTGTGTGTCTCTATGTGTGTGTGTCTCTATGTGTGTGTCTCTATGTGTGTGTCTATCTCTGTGTGTGTCTCTATGTGTGTGTCTCTATGTGTGTGTCTCTGTGTGTGTGTCGTCCCTGACCATGCTATGCTTTGTGTAATTCAAGGCTCCACCTCAAAGGGGGGAGGGGTGCGTTTCCCCGACGACGATGAACCTCCCGGCTCGCCCACGCGGCGAGACGACCTATCAAACGACGCCAGCATCATCGCTATCCCAGAGAAGGATGGCAGTTTCCTGGTCAAGGTGGGTGGGACCTGGTGGTGGCCTAGAGTACTTTTAACTTGTGTGGGTGTATGTGTGTGTGTTTGTGTCAGGTAATGGTTTCCTTGTTCAATAGTCTATGACTCATCATGTGGCCATCTGTGATGTGTGCGTGAGGATGTGTGAGTGCGTGTATGTGTGTGTTCTAATGTGGGTGTGTATGTGTGAGATTGTGTGTGTGTGACGGTGTGTTCGTACATGTACGGATTTGTCTGTCTGTGTGAATGAGTGTGTGTGTGTGTCTGTATGTGTGTGTGTGTGTGTGTGTGTGTGAATATCCGCATAACTCATCCTGTCTCTCTGTCCCACCAGGCTGGCTTCCTGAAGACCCAGCACCGCTACGAGATCGTCTTCACCATGCTGGAGGTGCCCTCCCTGGGGAAGGACGTCTGCTCCCTCCTCCCCTCCTCCTCCTCCTCCCCCACTGCCAGGGCCGACCTCAGAGTCACCCGCCTCTCCCCCACACCCGAGGGTACGAAGAGGGGTTGGGAAAACAAGAGGATGCCTCAGCATCACACACTGGGAAAATGATCTTTGGGGAAATGATCTTTGATTACTTCAATGCACATTCAATCATGTTGCATTAAAGTAAGAACGAAACATTATTCCAAAACTGTCAGGGTTGCCTCTGTTTTAATGAAATGTTTATGGATGAGCCTGCTGTTTTGGAAATTAATCTGGAACTGGCTGCAGGGGTTTGATTGTTCCCTAATAATAGTCAGGACATGTACAACTGTAAATGTCTGGGTCTATATTGGGCACCGGCAGGCCTGTTTATTTGATAACCTCTGTCCCCAGTATGAAGGTCAGGCAGGGTGGAGCACAGATGCCCCACTACCAGACAGACACCAGCCTGGAGACAACAGAGCCTAGCAGATCAATACAACCGCTCCCATTACAGACTAAAAGCCAAACACACACACACTCTTACACACACACACACATACAGGCATACACACGCAGGGACATACACACACACTTTTTTATCCCCACACATACACACACAGTATGTAGTGAGTGGAGGAGTTCCGCAGCCCTCTACGTGAGGTCTGAATCTGAGCTTCCCTCTGGGCTCTCAGACAGGGCTCTGGTCAGACCTGTCGTCTAACAACTTCTAATACTGTCACCCTCCTGATCTGTGCTGCTCCCCCTCAGTCTACTCTGCACAGGCTGACAGCATCTGGGGGAGCAGGGGTGCTTGGGATGAATGTCTGATTCTCTCTCTCTCTCTCTCTCTCTCTCTCTCTCTCTCTCTCTCTCTCTCTCTCTCTCTCTCTCTCTCTCTCTCTCTCTCTCTCTCTCTCTCTCACTGTCTCTCTCTTTCGCTCACTATCTCTTTCCTTTTCTTTCTCCCTCCTCCACCCACTCCCCCCCCCCCCCCCGCCCCTCTCTGTACAGGAGGTGTGAGGGTGACATGTGAGTACACCACCCACCAGGAGGGGGTGCTGCAGGAGGAGCTGACTCTGGGCAGCAGGGGCCGCAGGGACCGAGGCCTGCGGGTCAGACTGCAGGCACGCGTCATGGGTGAGGGTACACACACTCTGAAGCATACACTCTGTATATAAATGTACGTACAGTGTGGATACTGTACCATAGTAAACATGCTAACATCTCCCTCTGGTGGAATAATACCTCATTGCAAGCCTCCTCCTACCACAGTCTATCAACGTGATCTCAGCAAAAGCTTACTCTCTACAACTACTTGTCTCTTTTCTTCCACCTCTCCTCATTTGTCTCTTCCTGCTACTTTGTGCTCTTTGTCTCTATGTCACTTCCTCTGGCTTTTTGTATCTCCCTCCCTTTCCTGTTTCTTCTCCTTCTCTCTCCCTCTTGTCCTTCTCTCTCTCCCTCTTTCATGTACATGTATACCAAATTTCCCCTAGTGGGATGATAACATTTGACTTCGCTTCACTCGACTTCCCTTCCCCCCCTCTCTTTTTCTCCTGTAGATCGTCATCATGGGACGCCCATGTTGCTGGAAGGAGTTCGGTGTTTAGGGACGGAGAAAGACAATGACTCAAAGCACAGCGACCGGAAAAGGATATGACCCTCTGCTTAGAGAAACCAGCCATGATAGAGCTAAACCAGCACTGAACTACTCTCTCTCTTACACACACGCACAGAGACGCACACACATTCTCTCTCTCTCTCTCTCTCTCTCTCTCTCTCTCTCTCTCTCTCTCTCTCTCTCTCTCTCTCTCTCTCTCTCTCTCTCTCTCTCTCTCTCTCTCTCTCTCTCTCTCTCTCTCTCTCTCTCTCTCTCTCTCTCTCTCTCTCTCTCTCTCTTACACACACGCACAGAGACGCACACACATTCTCTCTCTCCTTCCTTCTCTCTATCTCTCTCTCAAATACACACACACATACATTCTCTTTCTCATACTCTCACACGTACATTTTCTCTTTCTCTCTCTTACACACGCACACTCACACAGGCTAGAGGTATATGAATAACATCTTGACACACACACACACATACACACTTTACAGGTGTTCTGTACGAAGCACCTTTAAACCCAGGGGGCCTTGACCTCCTCTTAAAGTCACACACACCACACAGCAGAACATACATCACTGCAGCACTCCATAACACCCCCCTACTGCAACACTTCTACAACACTGAAACATTGCATTACATAAAACACTGCAAAATTCAGTCATACGACACTGCAACACTCAGTCATACATCACTGCAACACTCAGTCATACATCACTGCAACACTCAGTCATACAACACTGCAACACTCAGTCATACATCACTGCAGCACTCCATAACACTACAACACTTCTACAACACTGACACATTGCATTACATAAAACACTGCATACAACACTGCAACACTGTCATACATCACTGCAATACTCAGTCATACATCACTGCAATACTCAGTCATACATCACTGCAACACTCAGTCATACAACACTGCAACACTCAGTCATACAACACTGCAACACTCAGTCATACATCACTGCAACACTCAGTCATACATTACTGCAACACTAAGTCATACAACACTGCAACACTCAGTCATACAACACTGCAACACTCAGTCATACATCACTGCAACACTCAGTCATACTACACTGCAATACTCAGTCATACATCACTGCAATACTCAGTCATACATCACTGCAACACTAAGTCATACAACACTGCAATACTCAGTCATACATCACTGCAACACTCAGTCATACAACACTGCAACACTAAGTCATACAACACTGCAACACTCAGTCATACAACACTGAAAAACTCCGCCATATAATAGGCCCTACTGTACACAATACTATTACTAGACTCTACCAAGTTCTAATGAACCCGTTCATTTACTGTACGTGTGTTCTCAGAACTGGCCCTGATTACTCTCCACTGCTCACCTCCCCTTCAGTCCACAACACAAGCCAAGTAGCTGCCTTAAATGAACAATCACTATGTATCTCAAATCACACTGTGTCATATCTGTATATGGATATGGTATATTATATAAATATATATAAGCAATTACACACGATGAATGATATGTCAACCTAGGTGTTGTTTAAATGTGTTGTGTTATCTGTGTGAAATATTAACATCAGCCTCTTTCTGCCTGTTTGTGTTTGGTGTTTAACTTCTGTATTACGTAATGTCTGTAGACATACAGTGTGTGTATTCTGTTTGTGACTTACGTGTATAGTTGTATTTCTTGTACTTCTCTGAAACTGCACTATCAACAAGGAGGAATTCAATGTGAATGGTTAAAATATACAGACTGTCGATCGCAATAAAGAAAACGAACCCTTTTTTCTTCTACCTTTGACTGAATGGGAAATATGGGATAGGATAGGATATATGTTTTTTTAAAGAAATATCAAGTTTGACATTTCAGAAGACAGTGGCTTTATGAGACAATGTCTGTACATCGGGCTAGGGCAGGGTAAGCTGTTCAAGTCTAGGGGACCTGATGCTGAACACAGGTTCTTATTCCAACCTTTGGAATAGCAAATAACTGTACAACACTTTTGACTTGAAATTTGACTAAAAATGTGTTTATCGCAGCTTGTTTTATTGGTGCTCACAGACTACTTAGACTAAGTTGAATTTAGTATGTGGGTATGAATGGGCCAAATAAAACCTATATTACATTTGTTTTCATTAAGCTGTAGAAAAGGTTGAGAGGTCCAGGTTATGTGTCAAACATTCAGTGAGACAGGATAGACCACTTGAGTAACCATATTTCATATGCTGTTGGTAAATGAAACAGAGGAGTTATCTGTGTGTCAGTGGATTAAGATGTTATGATGAAGTGGAAGTTCCTGCCACAGCAGAAAGGTATGTAGGTCTTGTGAATGAATGCTCCAGTTTCAAGTCCAAAGTATGTAAAATATGGTATAATTTGTCACTCTGGTAATTTGCAGCGATATCAATTCCACTTCTCAACAGGTCACACGATTGACAATTTTCCCAGGCATTAAGAGGAAATTGTTAGAAAATAGGTCAAAAACAACAACAAAAAAACAAAGGATAACGTGTTTATTAAGAGGATACACTGAACAGAGACGAGAGTTTACAAGCACAACCTAATGGTTTGTTCATTTGGTGTATGTGGATTACTGATCATATTTAAATACATGTGATGTGGTAATGCTATACAATAGGTAAAGTTATGACGATAACATAACCCCAAGTGAGCTGGCAGGTAATGTACAATGAGAAAGATAAAATGTCTGCAAAGATATACAAATGGCTGACAAGCAGGGGGAGATTGGAAGTCAGTCGTTACAGTAATTTTACCATGGCAAAATGTTCTTTAGAATTTCATTGAGTGGAGCAGTTTGGCCACAAAACTTTTGCAAATTGATCCACCATCCCAGGGTTCTTGTCAATGTCTTTTTCTGCTTCTTCTCTGAGAACTTGCCTCCTCAGATCATCTATCGTTTTGTCTTTTATCTCCATTTCCCCCATCAGGCGCTCTAACTCTGACTCCAGTTTTTCGTTTTCTCTCGGCTTTTTCGTACCGCTGTCTGAGTTCCTCCTCTCTCCTCTGGATGGCGCTCTCCACCTGTTGGTACATGGCATTGGTGTAGAACTGTCCTCGATTCTCCTCCACCATGGCTGTGACCTTCTCCAGCAGCTGCTGCACCTGTTCTCGGTCGTCCATTTTCTCGTTGTTGAATACGTGGTACCTGTTCCCACAGTCCTTCATGAGTTTCTTTAGATTTGCACCCCCTTCTTCAATAAAGTCCTCAATCTTTTTCCCTTTCAGTTTGTCCCCATAGGTAAACAGGACCATTGTGTGTTTCAATGCTGCCTCTCCGAAGATCTCCTGGACCCTGGCCATCGCCTTCTGCTCCTCCTCTGTGAAGCGTCCGATGCCCACCACCAGCAGGAAGACGTGGGGTCCAGGAGAGGAGAGGGCGATGCACTCCACCAGCTGAGTCCTGACAGAGGACTCTGAGAGCTCAGAGTCAAACAGGCCTGGGGTGTCTATGACAGACACCATGGTCTCTGTTCCACTGGCCTTTCCATTGGCCCTTTCACACTGTCTTGTCACTGACTGGGCAGCAAAGACTACCTTGAACTTCTCTTCTCCCAGGATAGTGTTTCCTGATGCACTCTTTCCTGCTCCTGCTTTCCCCACCAGGACCACCCTGACTGGTGAGAAAAATAAGTATTAGCTTATGTAATGCACTGGAAATATATTCTTGTAAAAATGCTTTATAATAAAGATTTACATTCTAATGGTAAATTCATGCTGGACGTCCTCTTCTGTCCACATGGGGGTGCTATAATAAGACAAGATCAAAATGAGGTAATATTACCCTAAAATATGGAGGACCAAACCTGCCATAATTAAAAATAAATAAAGGTATCAATAAATGTATTTACACATCAACAAATAAAAATTGCATGAAAAAATATTAATTACGTATTTATTTACATGGCCATTTATTTCTGTATTTACATTTACATTTACATTTATTCATTTAGCAGACGCTTTTATCCAAAGCGACTTCCAAGAGAGAGCTTTACAAAGTGCATAGGTCACTGATCATAACAACGAGATAGCCACAAAACATTGCGAGTAGCCAAAACATGAAGCACACATTGTGAACAACCAAAATAAGTGCCAAAGGGAAGAACCATAAGAGCATGTAGTTAAACAAGTTACAATTAAACAACATGAACTGCTATAAGTGCAAGTGTACCTGTGGAAAAAAAGCAAGCAACAATAATAAAACAATATATCACAGCGAGTACAAAAATTTAAGTCAGTTACCACTAACCACAAGAGCAACAAGTCTCTAAGCAAGAGTCATTGTACGAGGAATCGTAGGTAGAATTATCCCTTTATTGTTTCCAAAACAATAGTAATATTTTACACAACAACTATTACCCTATGGGTTAAAGAAAGATGGGTGAACAGTGTATTACAGTAATCAGCCTATAAAAAACTTGATCTCATCAAGAGCCATATTTATATATAAATCCATATAAAATAAAAATTTTACAAGTCAAATATAACTACAACAATAACAACATTTGAAACATTTTTTATTTTTTATTAATTAAATGGCAGACACGCCTATTTGTTATCATTTTATGGACTGTAAATTAAGATCCTTTTAAGATCCGGAGTGTGTTTGTGTTTTAGTCACACAGAAGAGTCACACCATGTCCCATGCATCATTCTAGACACATAATGTTGGGACAGAAGAGACAAGACTGCTTCTTTTAATAAAGTCTCTTGAGTTCTGAGAAACTGAGAAAAGAAACCAAAGAGAATAGCAATCAGCGATAATAGGAGATGACCTTTGTAACTCTCTTAGTCTCTTCAATCAGTGTTTGATAATCTGCTGCTGATGTAAATTTGTTTAAATGCCAATGCTCAAATGCTCAGGAAAAAGTATTGTAGTCAAATGAAGGCAATGTAAAGGATTTAAAAACAAGACTGATACACACTATCAGAAAACTGAAAACTAAGGTTAAATAAAATGTCTATTTGTGCTTTTACTTTGGGATTATCTGTGTATTATCTATGTATAGGGGGTCAGATGGCTGAGCGGTTAGGGAGTCGGGCTATTAATCAATTGTTGGTTCGATTCCCGGCCGTGCAAAATGATGTTGTGTCTTTGGGCAAGGCACTTCACCCTACTTGCCTCGGGGAAAATGTCCCTGTACTTACTGTAAGTCGCTCTGGATAAGAGCGTCTGCTAAATGACTAAATGTAATGTAATGTAAATCTCAGTTGATGAGATATATTTCTAAAGAAACATCCAATTGAACAAACATCCGTCATAATAACACACAATAGCGAGAAGCTGAAATCAGGCAATAAATACAATATGTGTGTTGTTGGCTGCAGTTACAGTCGAGATTAAGTAAATCCAGTAAATTCTCTGCAGAGTTTTCTGAAGTCACATGATTGAAAAGGAATTGTGTTTGCGTGACTTGTCACATGCCTTCTGTGTCTCATCCCTACATCTAACAGGTTTTATACAAAGAAGATGGAATGTCTTTGTGTAGGTAAGATAGTTCCATTGTTTTCTTCCCCAGGTTGGGTGTTGTCCAAGGTGATTCACAGATAGGTGTGAATGTAAGGTAACTTTGGGAACATAGGTTTAAAATGTTCATGCAGCGTTTACACATCAAAATCCCAAACCCAGACAGTCGTCCCCCGCATGTCAGTTATGCATAATTTCCATAAATACTTCCATTAGTTTCCCCATTGCGACATGGTCACTGACACTCAGAACTTGCATGATGTTAGAGCACGACTGTAGGGCGTGTACACACTGAGGTAAGCTGCATCCCTATCAGACCGGATCTCAGGCCCCGATTGAACTCACAGCACACATTCTGTGTGCTGTGAGTTCTGAGTGTCAATACAGAAAGTTGTCATGCAGCTTACCTCAGTGTGTACACGCCCTACAGTCGTGCTCTAACATCATGCCACCAAACAATGCAACTGTCCTTTACTCTTGACTTCTAGACAAGAGTTAAGAGGAAAGGATGGTCAGTATAACTGTATGAAAAACAAACCTAGAGAAGACAATTTATTGACAAAGTCAAATGTGAAGTACAAAATTCGAAAGATTGAGGATTTACACCTGTAATCTAATTAATAATAGTTTAACCCTTGTGTTCTCCTCGGGTCGTTCTGACCCATCAGTCATTGTGACCCACCGTCGTATTGCGACAACTTTACCGCATACAAAAACAAAGTGAAGCATTTTCTTTTAACCGTCGGGCTGTCTCAGACCCCCCACATTGCGAAGGTTAAAAGAAAAGTATTTTTATTTGTTTTTGTATTGGGTAAAATTGGGTAAACACAATGATGGTTCGTTATGAACCTTTGGGTCATGTGACCCGAAGGCAGCACGAGGGTTAATGAATGCATTTAATGTCAATACAGAAAGTTGTCATGCAGCTTACCTCAGTGTGTACACGCCCTACAGTCGTGCTCTAACATCATGCCACCAAACAATGCAACTTATCGAGCCGAACAACATATTGTGCCAAGACACCAGTGCATTACTTTTGAAATGCTAGCATGGAATGTCCCTCAACTGCCGACCAGTCACGCTATCTGCTTCTGTCTGGAGAGGGCTCAGGCAGATTACCAACTACAAGCCCAGAGCCCCCCACTCCACTAATGACTCCCGCCTGGCCAACAACCTGAATGAGTTCTACTGTAGATTTGAAAGACAATTGGACAGTCCTGAACTACCCCTTCCCACCCATGAGGCCTCCTCCCTCACCCCCTCTACAGTGATGACTCTCTCCATGCCCACCATACGGGACGAGGTCCGCCAGGTCCACCGTGGATTTCATGCCATGGCTGGGATCCCCCGGGTGATTGGTGTCGTGGATGGCACACTGATCCCAATCCACAATCCCTCCCTGGTGGATCCGTGCTGGATTGGGAGGAAACGCTGCGTGCCTTCAACATAGGGTGCCACCCCCCTACTCCCAACATTAAACCCACTACCATCACACAACCCATACCAACTATCATGTAGGCTATAGGGCTTGAAAGCTAGGAAATGACGCAAAATGATCCACAGAACACATGGTTGAAAAGGAAAAGAAGTTTATTTTTAAAAAAGAAGAGAAACAGGGTGTTGTTTGTGATTTATGCGCTGATAAAGTGGTGGGTGATCGATTTGCCTGGCATCGATTGACTTAGTTTCAGCACCACGGCAGTGGGCAGCTCCCTCTAAGAGCTTCTTAAGAAGCTTCTTTGGCGGGATCTTAACCCTTGTGTTATCTTCGGGTCATTCTGACCCATCAGTCATTGTGACCCACCGTCGTATTGCGACAACTTTACCGCATACAAAAACAAAGTGAAGCATTTTCTTTTAACCGTTGGGCTGTCTCAGACCCCCCACATTGCGAAGGTTAAAAGAAAATTATTTTTATTTGTTTTTGTATTGGGTAAAATTGGGTAAACACAACGATGGTTCGTTATGAACCTTTGGGTCATGTGACCCGAAGGCAGCACGAGGGTTAAGAAGGCAGTTAAGAACGCGTCTGGGAAACACCCCTATCTTAGCGCTCCTTCTTAGCCGAACCCTTCTTAAGAGCCTTCTTAAGTCCTTAAGAACAATCGAATCTGGGAAACCCTGCCAATGCCCTTGTAGAAATGCTCCACAAGGAGAAGGAAGAGGAGGGGTGAGGAGTGCTGCACATTTGATCCTGCCATCCAGCTTCCGCACGACAGAACCTTGATTCATCACTGAACATGACGTTGCCCCACATTCTTAGGTTCCACTGTCGGTGCTGTCGACACCAGCGCAAAAGGGCCTGACGGTGAAGGGCAGTCATTGCAGGCTTCCTGGCAGCCTTATAAGCACGAAGACTGGCCATGTCCAGTCTGTTCCTCACCGTCTGATCAGAGATCTGTCTGTGGTACCGTTGTGCAAATCTTGCCTGTAAATCTCTGGAAGAAAGCCTACGGTTCCTCAGTGAAGCAATGGTGACGAAACGGTCTTCTTGGGGTGTTGTCTTCCTGGGACGGCCACTTTGCGGTCTGTCTTTGACTTCACCAGTCTCATGGAACTTGGTCCTAAGTTTGGAAATGGTACCAGGGCTGACACCACATAATGCTGCCACTCTGCGTACCGGAACACCAACTTCCAGTTGCCCTATTGCACGGGCCTTATCCTGAAGGGACAAACGTGGCATGTTTATGCTTGGAGCACACACAAACTCAACAAAGTTGCACAGGACCCATGCACACAAGTGCTGTCAATTAACACACCTGTGGTCAATTAACACACCTGTGGTCAATTAACACACCTGTGGTCAATTAACACACCTGTGGTCAATTAACACATCTGTGACTAGCACACACCTGCCAGCACTTGAAGCTCTAAAAGCTGACGCTGCTGAGCACACCGGCGACCCACAAGGCAGGCAAACAGCTAGACCTCATCCTGACATGTAACTGTATCACTGACTTAACCTCTGTAACCCCACTGCACATTTCTGATCACTACTTTATCCAAGTCTCTGTCTCTCTCCCTCCAACTCCTCCTACCTCCCCTCCCCTCGTAACTTTCCGGCGCAACCTCCACTCCCTATCCCCCTCCCATTTCTCCTCTATTATAACTGCCTCCCTCCCATTGACGAGTTCTCGTCCCACCCCACTAACACTGCCACCAACACCCTGTTAACCACTTTAACTGAATCACTTGACTCTCTCTGTCCCCTGTCAACCAGGCCTGCACGATCTTCTCCCTCCTGCCCGTGGCTTACAGATGTTATCCGTGAAGAACGGTCCACCCTTCGGGCAGCTGAGAGGAGATGGCGCAAGTCCAAAGACGGTCTGGACCTTGATAAGTATCACTCCCTCCTTAAATCCTTCTCTTCTCACTTAACTGGTGCTAAAACCCACTACTTCCTGAACAAAATTAACTCTGCTTCAAACCCGCACAAAACTTTCTCTACCTTCTCCACCCTTCTTAACCCACCTCCCCCACCCCCCCCCCCCTCCATCCTGACAGCAGACGACTTCTCCTCCTTCTTTGAGAAAAAAGTCGCTGACATTAGCAGTCGGTTCCCTAAACCCACCTTTCCTACCCTCTCACCCTCCATGACTGACCCAACTAAATGTCTAAACTCTTTCTCTCCCCGGTCCGAGGCAGAGATCTCTGACCTCATTCTCTCTCATCGCCCCACCTCCTGTCCCCTTGATCCTGTCCCCTCCCCTCTCTTTCAAACCATCTCCCCCTCCATCATAACTTTTCTTCTCCATGTCCTAAACTCCTCTCTTACCTCCGGCACCTTCCCCTCTGCCTTCAAACAGGCCAGAGTTACCCCTCTACTCAAAAAACACTCCCTTAACCCTGCCGTCCTCCAGAACTACAGACCAGTATCACTGTTACCCTTCTTTTCAAAAACAATTGAACGTGCTGTATCTAACCAACTTTCTCTCTCAGAACAACCTGCTTGACCCCAACCAATCAGGCTTCAAGACTGGCCACTCCACAGAGACTGCCCTCCTGTCAGTCACCACTGCCCTCCAGTCTGCCAGAGCGGCTTCAAGGTCATCCGTCATCATTCTGCTGGACCTTTCTGCAGCGTTTGATACGGTTAACCACCAGGTCCTGCTCTCCAGACTTTCTGAGATGGGCATCACTGGCACTGCACTCCAGTGGATCTCATCCTACCTGTCGGGAAGATCCTACCAGGTCTCCTGGGGAGGCAAACTTTCAGGCCCTCGTCAGCTCTCCACTGGTGTCCCACAGGGCTCCGTCCTTGGACCCCTCCTCTTCTCTCTGTACACCACCTCACTTGGACCAATCATCACCTCCCATGGCTTCTCCTACCACTGCTACGCTGACGACACGCAGCTGTACCTGTTGTTCCCCCCGACCAATCCGGGGATCTCAACTAGGATTGAGGCCTGCCTCACAGACATCTCCGCCTGGATGACCGAGCACCACCTCCAGCTGAACCTTGCCAAAACAGAGCTTCTCATCATCCCGGCCAAACCCTCCATCTCCCACGATCTCTCAATCACCCTGGGATCTGCGACAGTGACCCCTTCATCCTCTGCCAGGAACCTTGGGGTTACCATGGATGACGAGCTCTCCCTCACAGCCCACATTGCTGCAGTCTCCCGGTCGTGTAGATTCACCCTCTACAACATCCGGAAGATCAGGAGATACCTGTCTGAGCACTCCACCCAGCTGCTAGTCCAAGCACTTGTCCTCTCCAAGTTGGACTACTGCAACTCACTGCTCGCCGGTCTCCCAGCATGCGCAACCCGCCAGAACGCGGCGGCCCGCCTGGTCTACAATCTACCCAGACGCTCCCATGTTACCCCGCTCCTCATTTCCCTCCACTGGCTACCCATCATGGCCCACATCAGATTCAAGATCTTGGTACTGACCTTCCGAGCAGTGAACGGGACTGCACCCGACTACATCAAGTCTCTCCTGCAGCCTTACACCCCCCCCCCGCCACCTATGGTCTTCTTCAGACAACCATCTGGTGGTCCCACCGCTCAAGAGTGCCCGGTCCCAACACAAGCTCTTCTCCTGTCTGGCCCCCCAGTGGTGGAACCAACTCCCCACCTCCATCAGAGACACTGACTGTCTCCCCACCTTCAAGAAAAGGCTCAAGACGCACTTGTTCCGGGAGTACAACGGTACTTAGGAATGGTTTGCTGGACCCCATGTTAGTTTCCTCAAGGATCACAATGACTCTTGCTTAGAGTCTTGCTGCTCTTGTTGGTTAGTGGTAACTGATTTAAATTGTTGTACTCGCTGTGAAATATTTTTTACTGTTGCTTGCTTTTCTACAGGTACACTTGCACTTATAGCGATTCATGTTGTTTAATTTTAACTTGTTTAACTACATGCTCTTGTGGTTCTTCCTTTTGGCACTTATTTTGGTTGTTCACAATATGTGCTTCATGTTTTGGCTACCCGCAATGTTTTTGGGTCTATCTTGTTGTTATTATCAGTGACCTATGCACTTTGTAAAGCTCTTTCTTTGAAGTCGCTTTGGATAAAAGTGTCTGCTAAATGAATAAATGTAAACAAGAGTGAATACCAACAGAAGAATATTGCAGGGGATTTTGGCACATTTTTGGGGGCTGCTACCCACACGGTTGGCTGTGTTGCTCATTCCACGAATGCACGATTCTTACAAGTTGTACCTCGTTGTAAAGGTGACTAATCAGGCTTTCCAACTATATAAAATACAATACCAATTGGTATTACTGAGGGGGAGGAAGAATCGACCGAAAAAACGTTTCCAAACTTTTTTGAGGAGTTTATAAATCCATATAAAATAACAATTTTACAAATTAAATAAGCACACAAAAACAAACTAAAACAAATTCTAACAAAAACAATTTAGTTTTTGTTAGAATTTAAGACACATTACTTTGTCTTTGTTTGTAATGTCAACTCTCAGTAGTACAAACAGTTTTCTCAAAAACAAAGAATCTAGCTTCAATTCAGTTCCCAAATAATATACCATCAGGTCACAGAAATGAAATAGTTATCAACTTTGACAGTAGTATAACTTTTCTCGAAACATTCAAACTTCTGCCCTGAAACAGTAAAATCAAGTGAAACATTTTACATAGCTGGCAGAACGTACATGATGGGAGTGTTTTCACCTAATATTTATTTCACAGAAAATGTTGCTAGCTTATTAAACTTCACCTCCGAATCTATTTAACATTTGCATTGTTACCAATGAAACCGTTAAATCATTACATCCGTTGTCATTCATAGCACCATTTAGCATTGTTCATACGTTTTTTTAACATACAAAACGGACACAGTAAGGAACGCCATTTCAAAGACAACTCCCATTGTTCCTCAAATACCACAAAGTCCAAGTTGTCGAAACAGTTGCCATGGTTGCGTGTGCATGGTGATTGTGTAATCTTCCTGTAGGCATGAACGATGATGTGACGATGATCTGATCAGATTGTTTGATAACGCTGCTAATGTAAATTAGTTTAAATGCCAGTGCTATGCACCAGGAAGCAGTCTCTTAGTCAAATATTAGCAATGCAAATTATTTACAAACAAGACTGATACAAAGCATATCAGAAAACTGAAAACACATTTGTCATTCTTCAGCTTTTAAAAACACCCACTGTGCAGCACTCCTCACCCCTCCTCTTCCTTCTCCTTGTGGAGCATTTCTACAAGGGCATTGGCTGTTGTGCCAATGACCGTCAAACACCTTTGCCCTCTCATTCGGCAACATGCACTAATACCCGGCCCAATCCTCTGTCCTTTACTCTTGACTGGTCAAACCGTCAGTCTAAAGCATTGCCCTGAAAATGGTCTGAATATCTTGCAAAAACTAAATTACAGAGTAGTAATACAAATATAAAAAGGCTGTTATAAGATTTTTTAGGTGCTTATCTCAGCAATGCAAATTATTTGATATACTGATACACAAAACACCCACTGTGCAGCACTCCTCACCCCTCCTCTTCCTTCTCCTTGTGGAGCATTGCCCTCGCATTGGGTGACATGCACTAACACCCGGCCCAAATAGTAAACACTAAACAGTCTACTGAATGTGTTAAAAAGATAGGTCTGGTTAGTCTCGGTCCTCATAGACACACAAGCCTATTTATCATTTTATGGTCTGTAAATTAAGATCCTTTTCACGCCTGCAATTGTCAGGTGTAATAACAAGCATTAACTAACGCTTACATTCATGTGTAACTTTCGCCTGCACATTTACGGCCGCTTATTAAACAGCTGCAGGCGCTTCCTAAACGGGTGTCCAATCAAAAATAAGGCGTTTAAACCACGTGTACCCAATCGGCGTTTCATATAAATGACCCAATCGGCGTTCCATACGGCAGAGACTTTCTAGCCTGTAGTGAAGTGGTAGTTCTCCTTCCACTGCAAGATCAGAGCCGCTGACGTTTACCAAGAAAGACAACTTTTGCACGCTTTTGTTTTCTCAAAGATGAGTCAAGAAAGCGAGACCCAAGAAGAGTTGACCGGGTAATTCGTACTCCTTTATGTTGGAGTTGTGTTGGTAGCCTATAGCAACCTATCTAACGTGTCATAGGGCTGTAGTGGTAAAATTAGAGTTGGGTAAACTATTAATTTTATTATGTATTTATTTATTTATTTATTACGTTTCATTATGCCTATTTAGTTGGAACAGGTGTTGCACCGAAAGCTGTGACCCATCAGAAACTGTGACAGCAGCTGCACATCGTCTGCCCGTGCGTGTAATATTTTGAAGTTTAACTCCTTTATTAAGCAGTTACAGTGAGGTCACATATTCTGACAATTTACCCAATGTGCTGGTCCATTAAATATTTAGCTCTTTCTTTTCTTTACAGTAGAGTATGATTATTTAAAGTTTAAAATGTAGGTCTAGTGTAAGGTTTTAGGTAGGTTACTACAAATGTAACTCATGCAGTCACAAAGAAACACATGTTTAGAAAGAGAAAAAGTACCATATTAACCTTGTAAGACCCCTTGTTGTAAAATTACGACGTCACTTTTAGCTCTTTAATTGCTCATTTCTTTTTTTGAAAGACCACATTTATCCAATAGCATTGGGCAAGACAACTGGCTATGTAGCCTAAATGTGGTCTTTCAACAAAAAAAATGCAAATGAGAGCTAAAAGTGATGTTGTAATTTTAAACCGGGTCTTACTGTACAGGATTAATACATTTTAGTTACTTTCAGATAAATATGTATACCGCGAATAATCATGTGGTCAGTTTCTGATGGGTCACAGCTTTCGGTGCAACACCTGGAGGCTTGTTACCTGCATCATCGTATTTGAAAGCACGTTATTAATAGAAACGTTTGTACCTATACCTGCTTGGGGGTCGTTGTCATTGTTGTGCGAACCAAAACAACGTTTAAAAAAGTCAATTGACCTTACATCTGTGTTAGTGGAAGCACTCGATGGTCTCTTCAAAAAACGCCCGATATCCATCGCTAATTAATCCATTCCGAACAGGGGTCCGTTGTTCGCTAACTGTAAATCGCTAACTCAGTTAGCTGGATTTGATTATTGACGATTTATCATGATCTTGGATTGTTCGGTTCTTCGACGCTCTTTCTTGACTTGCTGTCATTGCAACAAGTCCTCTAGTTTAAGCCTGTTTGGGAGCAGGTTTATTTTATGGACAACAACCTGTTGCAGAAGGTGGAAGAATAATTACTAGAATTTAACACCCGAATTAATCGCGTATTGCGTGATAGGCAGATCCTTTAGCACAGCGCGATAGGCTAGGCGTACTATACTTTTTGGGAGATATTGGTTTTCTCGTGAGGGTGTCATTTACATCATTAATTTGTTGGAACCACATTAAATTATATGACATTAAAGATTATTTAAAAAAAGTAAATATGACAATACAAAAACATAGGCCTAGCCTACTGTAATAGGCCTAAGCAATAAAACATCTAACTGGTCACTATACTTTAATTTGTCTGATAGCTTACTTTTTGCTAGCCCTCTCTTGGATTTTGCAGACTTTGAGGTGTTCCCTACGAATGCGTAGAATTCCCTAGAAAAAAAAAAGACAATTTATCTCATAATAACGAGAAAAGATCTCGTACGAGATGAATGCATTTTACATTTACATATTTAGCAGACGCTCTTATCCAGAGCGACAGGGACATTCCTCCCGAAGCAAGTAGAGTGAAGAGTCTTGCCCAAGCACGGCCGGGAATCCTCCGGGAATCGATCCAGCAACCTTCTGATTACTAGGCTGATTCCCTAATCGCTCAGCCACCTGACTCCCTGCATTTTCACAACAACAGACAACAGCTCTCTTGTGTAAAGCTTTCAGGCTAGCTGGTGCCATGGAAGCAATAGGCCTACGGTCTACCAAGTTCAAACATTTACAAATGAGTACAGTTTTGGTTTGTTTTCAGCCATGCCTTAAGCTTAGAGGTGAACATTTTAAACTCAGAAATGTTCTTAATCTCTGTGGGCAGTGAGTTCCACAGTTTACAAGCCCTGTAAGAAAAGGCTGATGTGCCAAAAGATGTTCTGCGCTGTGGGATTTTACTGTTTTGTTTTAGGGAGCCTCTTGGCACTCTACTGCTATTTGGTCTCTGAATAAATGTACTCAGGGGTTCAGGAGCCAAATTATTGGTACACGTAAATAACAGTTTGAGAAAACATAAATTGCTGAAGCTTTCAAAACTTAATAAATTACATTTCTTAAGAATGTGGCATGTCTGGGTGGTTCTAACTGGTTCTTTTGTCCTCATTGTCTCAGTGGTGGTAGTAGTTTTAGTAGCATGGTGTGAATCGCGATTGTTTCACGTGATGAGTGTGTGTTCTTAGGCTGACTTTCTTGCACTGACAGTTTCCTCCTGCTGACTCCATGCCCTTAATACTGGTCAACCAACTACTGTAAACTCTCCTTTCCTCCTCTCTTCCCCCCTCTTTTACTTTGAACTCTTACACCTCTCCTTAGCTCTCCCCTCTCTCCTCCCAGCTCCTCTACTCCACTCCCCTCTCCTCCCCACCCTCCCCCCCTCCCTATCTCCTCTTCCAGGGACAAGAACAAGATGAGAAAAGACTTCCTGGAGGGTCATGACTATTTCATGGCTGTAGCCATCCTCGCAGCTCAGAGGAGCAGAGACCCAAGTACACAGGTGCCTGCTCACAATACCCCCCCACATGCTTGTACACACATGTACACTGATTGTACGCTGATTGTATCACGTAACATGTTCACCCGCTCCCTCCTCCTAATCAGGGTCCACATATCTGCCTCATATCCTCTGATCAGGACCCCTACTTTTCTGACCAGGCCCCATATAAAACAACACACACTTACACACACACTTATACCATCACATGAGTAGAAGGTGGGAAAGAGGAGTGATGGAGAAGTGAACCTGTTCTATCCACCAGGTCGTGTGTGTGTGTGTGTTGATGGGTGTAGGAAGGGTGAGGTCTAGAGGACAGGGTAGCAGGGGGTCTGAGCTGGCCTAGCAATTCTAAACTGATCAAAAACAGAGGTCCCGGGGGAGGTGTATGTGTGTGGGTGTGAGTACGCCTGTGCGTGTATGTGTGCTGTGTGTGTGAGAGACACAGAGAGAAAGAAGCTGTATTATAATTTATCCATGTGAAGGACATGCTTAATTGTAGGTACCCTACCATTATATTAGGGGGGTGCCCCGCCCCCCCAACGGCACCCCTTTTTAAAAAATGTTGTTAAAAAAATAATATGTACATTTTTTTATATAGCGCCAGATCACAAAATAAGTCATTTAAGGTTACCTTTCCTTAAAACAGGTGTTTTAAGTATTAGGGTCCACCCCCCCCCCCCCCCCGCCACCGCCCCAACCCCCCAAAAGCTGTAAACCTAGGGGAAACACTGTGTAAGATTCTATTTGTAGACATAAATATACAAGTCTGTGTGTGTGTTTAATTAGACCAGCTCAATATTCCTTCACAGCTGGATATCTCTATTAAGCTGTGACCCCCACTCAACCCCAACCAAGTGTGTGTCTGTGTCCGGGACCTTCTCCACCCCATTCCAAACTCCCATCTTCAGAGATCCCTTTCCAACCCTATTTCAGCTCATACCACTAATATTACATTTACATTTATTCTTTTAGCGGAAAAAGTGCATAGGTCAATGATCATAAACACAAGATACCCATACATTGTGAAAAGCGACAATGGGTAGAACCAGAAGAGCATAATTACAATTAAACAACGTGATCTTCGAAAGTGCTAGAGTGTACCTGGAGGAAAGCAAGCAACAATAATATTATTCACAGCGAGTACAAGTAGTTAAATCAGTTACAACTAACCAGTGCAACAAGTCCCTCAATAAGTGGCATTGTGTTCCTGGAGGAAATAAACTAACATCTGATCCAACAAATACTTTTTAAGTACCGCGGTACTCCTGGAACAAGTGCGTCTTTAGTCTTTTTTCTTGAAGGTGGAGAGACAGTCAGTATCTCTGATGGATGTGGGGAGATGATTCCACTATTGGGGGGCCAGACAGAAGAGCAGCTTGTGTTGGGACCGGGCGCTCTTGAGAGGTGGGACCACCAGACGGTTGTCAGAAGAAGACCGTAGGTGGCGGGTTGTGGTGTAAGGATGGACGAGAGACTGGATGTAGTCAGATGCAGTCCCGTTCACTGCTCGGAAGGTCAGTACCAGGGTCTTGAATCTGATGCGGGTCGTGATGGGTAACCAGTGGAGGGAGATGAAGAGCGGGGTGACTTGGAGCGTCTGGGTAGGTTGAAGATTAGGCGGGCTGTTGCGTTCTGAATCCTCTGGGGCGGGTTGCGCATGCTAGGAGACCGGCGAGAAGCGAGTTGCAGTAGTCCAACTTGGAGAGGACAAGTGCTTGGACTAACAGCTGGGTGGAATGCTCAGACAGGTATCTCCTGATCTTCCATATATATATCCAATCAGGCAGGCTCTCTACTTCACCATTCTTTGTTCTGTCTCTCTTTTTTCTCTCCCTGCAGGTGGGGGCCTGCATTGTGAACCGAGAGGAGAAGATCGTTGGCATTGGTTACAACGGCATGCCCAACGGCTGTGACAAAGAGCATCCGTGGTCACGCGACAGCGACCCTAGAAATAAAAAAAGATCGACCTGGACACCAAGTACCCTTACGGTAATGCTACTTAACCTCACTGTTACCACTTCAGCCAGCACACTCACCTGCAGGGGGTGCTCCACACTCAGACTTCCAACTTGACAGACTCATATAGACTCCTTTTCCCTCTCTCACACACACTCACACTGACACTCACTCACACCTGCTGTCTCGCTCTAACTTCATATTTGTATGACTGCATTAGTTTGAACCCTCACCATGACTGGCTGATTTTCTTTGGATCCAGAATCACCAGCTGCCGTAGACCTATCAAAAGTACACACACACACTATGCTCTGCATTGTAACACAAACAGCGTAGAATAAGACAGTATAGACACACAGTGCACTGTGTGTGTGTGTGTGTGTGTGTGTGTGTGTGTGAAGAGGTGTGCACTTGTTTCCTCATCTTTGTGTAGTTGCTCTAATTGGCTGAAAAGGTTAAAGAGCAAATTAAACTAATCATCTGCAAGAGGAACGCACCCGACATCACACACACACACACACACACACACAGACACACACAATCAAACACACATAGGAGGTAGGCATCAAGGCCAGATCTGTGTGTAGTCGACACCAGGTGTTCCGTGTTCCGTTGAGAAATGATCTGACGACACAGAACCCACGTAGAAGCCACATTCCTGTCCTGCTCTCATCATCACGGTTCTACCTGAGAACACTTCAGAGCTCTGCACTCTGCTCTCATCATCACGGTTCTACCTGAGAACACTTCAGAGCTCTGCACTCTGCTCTCATCATCACGGTTCTACCTGAGAACACTTCAGAGCTCTGCACTCTGCTCTCATCATCACGGTTCTACCTGAGAACACTTCAGAGCTCTGCACTCTGCTCTCATCATCACGGTTCTACCTGAGAACACTTCAGAGCTCTGCACTCTGCTCTCATCGTCACGGTTCTACCTGAGAACACTTCAGAGCTCTGCACTCTGCTCTCATCATCACGGTTCTACCTGAGAACACTTCAGAGCTCTGCACTCTGCTCTCATCATCACGGTTCTACCTGAGAACACTTCAGAGCTCTGCACTCTGCTCTCATCATCACGGTTCTACCTGAGAACACTTCAGAGCTCTGCACTCTGCTCTCATCATCACGGTTCTACCTGAGAACACTTCAGAGCTCTGCACTCTGCTCTCATCATCACGGTTCTACCTGAGAACACTTCAGAGCTCTGCACTCTGCTCTCATCATCACGGTTCTACCTGAGAACACTTCAGAGCTCTGCACTCTGCTCTCCTCCACCTCTCTCCCTTCTCCTTCTCCACCTTTCTCCCTTCTCCTTCTCCTCTCCCTCATCCTTTCTCCTCCTCCACCTTTCCCTCTTCACCTCTCCTCCCCCTTTCCCTTCGTGTTTCTTCCTCCTCCTCCACCTCTCCTCCTCCACCTCCTTCTCTTCCACTCACTCCTCCTTCTCCCTCATTTCCAGGTTATGGAAAGTTCACTTTACTATCTGCATAAGTTAGTGGAATTTAACTTTAAATGACTTTACGTCAAAGTGTGTGTGTGTGTGTGTGTGTGAGTGGAGGTGGGTGGGCGTGGGTCAGCGCTGGTTGTGGCAGGCAGGCAGGCAGGCTGGCAGGCTGGCAGGCTGGCAGGGATGGGCAGTGCCTGCTGTGGATATCATCATCTACACGGGCAGCACGGTGGCTCAGTGGTTAGCACTGTCGCCTCACAGCAAGAAGGTCCCTGGTTCGAACCCCGGTTGCTCCAGGTCCTTTCTGTGTGGAGTTTACATGTTCTCCCCGTGCCTGCGTGGGTGTCCTCCGGGTACTCCTGTTTCCCCCACCATCATAAAGACATGCATCGTGTGAATGAATGTTGGTGGTGCTGATTGGTAGCCACGCTTCTGTCAGTCTACCCCAGGCAGCTGTGACTACAGTTGTAGCTTACCACCACCGGTTTGACTGTGTAAAAGCCATCATTGCCAGATTTAAGGATTTTGAGACTATTAGCCCATTGAAGTGGATGAAGATCTGTTATGTTGCCTACATTACGGGATTCCTTTACCTGGTAGTTGAAACTTGGGGCTCTCAATGAGCGCCCTCAAAGTTTTTAACTTTTAAAAATATATATTATTTCATATAGGCCTAGTCTGTTTTTTGCTATGCAGGACGGGGGCCTTGGTAAGCAGTAATCTGAAGGTTGCCAGTTCGATTCCCAGCCGTGTCAAATGATGTTGTGTCCTTGGGCAAGGCACTTCACCCTACTTGCTTCGGGGGGAATGTCCCTGTACTTACTGCAAGTCGCTCTGGATAAGAGCGTCTGCTAAATGACTAAATGTAAATGTTTGTCTGTTTTGTGATTGCTGTCACTAAATACATCCTCATTTTTGCATCTGCCTCTCCTCCCCCCTTCCCCTCCCCCAGTCTGCCATGCAGAGCTGAATGCCATCATGGATAAGAACTCAGCAGATGTGAAAGGTTGCACCATCTATGTTTCTCTCTTCCCTTGCAACGAATGTGCTAAGATCATCATACAAGCAGGTGAGAACACACACACATTTACACTTGTACACTCACAAGCTTCTCTGTCTTTGAAAAGGAGAATTATTCACAGACACCCCTAAGACTACTGAAAGTCTTTTAATAGTATTAGTGGTGAAGAATACAGGATCGAAGTTTTTCGCTTGTCGTCCGCAATGAATGGACAGTAAAAGCACTGCTTATGCTACCATTTTTTTGTATTTGATTATGCGTAACTGCTACATTTGTCATTGTAACATCTAAACAATTGGAATTACATACATATTGTATGTATAAATCACAAGAATAATCAGTCAAAATACAAATACAAGATTATTAAATAAAATGATTTAATAAACATTTTTACGTTTGAATTTTGGCAGGGTAGGCAGTGCTTACCTTGCCTACCCTGACTGCACGTCACTGGAGGTGTCAATGGACTTTGGAGTTCATTGTATGCCCATTTTACCCACTGAACTGTCGTTATTCAACTGTGACGAGGTAAATTCGGTTCTGCAATCAATGACCCCTTTAAAGCATTCAATGATCATGAAAATGCAAATCAGAAGAATCAGAAATTCGTTTAATCGCCAAGTAAGTGTACACAAAGAAGGAATTTACTTTGGTGGGCAGGTGCATACAATAAACATTAAACATAATAAGTGTTATAATAATTACATAATAATTGTCTATTTTCATTCAAATTTGCATATTGATTATATATTGACTTCATAAATTGAGGCATTGCTTTCCCTACACAAAAGTAGATAAGCTGCCTTTTAAAGTAAAAAGTATCGGTATCGTCAATACTGGCCCTGTATTTACTTGGTATCGCCTCCACTACCACATGCTTTGCTGCTTTTATGTAATGAATAAGGCCAGTCTTTAACTATACTTTCATGAAATTGCCTGGTGTGTGTGTGTGAGTGTAGCACAAGCATGTATGTTTGCTTTATTATTTGAAATCAACTTACTGTAAAGACACTTTCTGTCCATGTTCTTAACAAACACACAAACAAACACACAGTAGCATCAAATAACTATTTCATACCGTATTACAAAACAGCAAAATCTGATCGATACCAAGTTTTACAGTATCGCCCACCCCTAGTGGTCACCCACCCATACACACCCACACACACCAGTTTTACTGGGTAAACTGATTCTTTAGCCTGATATATCAAAGCAATGTGTTTACATAAGGCTGTACAAAAAGCATAGACGTTTTACACGTACACACACACACAAACACACACACGTACACACACACACACAGCAGAAAGTGCCCATCCCAGTGGGTATTGAGCCAGACCTCATGTTTTAAAGATGACGTCCGGGGGTGGCAGACTTTTGAGCTGTTGGTATTGGCTGTACCTGCTGTTGGGATTCTCTCTCTCTCTCTCTCTCTCTGTCTCTCTCTCTCTCTCTCTCTCTCTCTCTCTCTCTCTCTCTCTCTCTCTCTCTCTCTCTCTTTCTCACACACACACACATACATGCCACAGGGTTTTGTATAGGACCCCTGCCTCCATCTCTATGCAAGAGATGAAGAGGATGTAATCTGGCTCTCCCCCTTCTTCTCCTTCTCTCTCCCTGCAGGTATATGGAAGGTGGTTTATCTATCAGATAAGTACCACGAGGATGATGAGACGGAAGCGTCCCGGCGCCTGCTGAAAAAGGCCGACATTATCTACAGGTGAGGTGGGGGGAGAGGAGGCAAAAGGGAGAGGGGAAGTTTTCAATAAATTATGTATGTAGCACAAGGCATGTCAATATGGATGAGGGAGGGAATGAGGGGTGGTGAGAATGACAATGTGGGAGATGGAGGATGGAGGGACCCAGAGAGAAGAGAGGAGGATGGAGGGACAGAGGGGAGGAGAGTGGAGGATAGAGGGACAGTGGGGGAGGATAGGATAGAGGGGCAGAGGGGAGGAGGGGATAGAGGGACAGAGGGGAGGATAGAGGGACAGAGGGAGAGGATAGAGGGACAGAGGGGAGGATAGAGGGACAGAGGGAGAGGATAGAGGGGCAGAGGGGAGGATAGAGGGACAGAGGGAGAGGATAGAGGGGCAGAGGGAGAGGATAGAGGGACAGAGGGAGAGGATAGAGGGACAGAGGGAGAGGATAGAGGGACAGAGGGAGAGGATAGAGGGACAGAGGGGAGGAGAGGGGAGCTAGATGACTTGATTATCCACTTTTAGTCTTGACGCGTCTACAGGCCCAAACCACCGTCGGCTCAGGGGGATCCCCTCAGTGTGTGTTTGTGTCCACGGGGTTACAGGCCTGGGACACACACTTACACTTGCCCAAGGACACAACGTCAGGAATCGAACTGGCAACCTTCAGATTACGAGCCCGATTCCCTAACCGCTCAGCCACCTGACTCCCTGATAGATTTTTCTGTCCTCTCTTCATCCACTTCCATCCCAATCTCTTTTTTTCAAAGCACTAAATCAAACGATGACCCGGACAAAAAAAGTACGAAAAATATGTGTTGGAAACTGGAAGTTAAAACTTGAACACAAAAAGATGACTTCCTCCTCTCACCTTCTCCCTCTATTTGTGTTCCAGACAGTTTGAACCAAAGAGAAATGGGTTGGCCATTGATTTTGATGCCATCAACCGATCCAGCGTGAACACCACCACAAAATGAAAACACTCACCTTGGAGAGAGAGGGAGAGAGAGAATAAGGTAGAGAGAGAGAGAGAGAGAGAGAGAGAGAGAGAGAGAGAGAGAGAGAGAGAGAGAGAGAGAGAGAGAGAGAGAGAGAGAGAGAGAGAGAGAGAGAGAGAGAGAGAGAGAGAGGATATTTTTTTTTTAAAGACGCCCCAAATTTATTTTCTTTCCCTTGTTTTTTTCTTTCACTTATTTTCTTGTTCTCTCTAAGAATCTTATAATGTTTTATGTTTTAAGCGTTTTTCTTTTTTCTTTTGACCAGCTTTTTAAATGTCTGTTTTGAACATTGTATGCATTTGGATTGTATGGACCAATTAGTTGCAAAAAGTTTCATTTTCAATTTGTTAGTTTTTTAAGCAACAGAAGCTAATGTAATATTAACAACTATTTCATAGAAGTGTCTCATATTAAGGAGGTTTAACCATATCATGTAAGGATCTGTTATAATGTTAATGATGTCTGTGTCCTGCTATCACATTGCAATGTTCACTTTACGCACCAAATAAACTGTGGACTGTCGTGGTTTACTGATTATAGGGCAGGTAGGCAGGCACGTGGGGTACTCAGTAGGGGTGGGAATCTTTTGGTACCTCACGATTAGATTCAAATCGATTCTTGGGGTCAAGATTCGATAAAAAAAAAAAAAAAATCTAATTTCGATTCAATATATGCTTACATTTGATTCCAGTTTGCTGTCTACTTGTTTCTATTTGACTGTGATAGACAAGTGTTGAAGAAACAAATCCCCCAACATCAAAACCTTGAAATTTATTGTTTTTCTTGCAGTTTAGTAAACTCATTGATTTGTGAATCGATGTGAATCGCTAGAAGACTGAATCGCGATTCATTCTGGGATCTATGTTCACCCATGGGAAGGAGTAAGGGCCAAGAGTGACAGGTCAAGCTGACTTGCCAGATAAGTGAGGGGACACATATGGAGGTCCCATATTGGATGGGTAGAAGGGTTAAACTAGGGTCTAAGGAGGACAAGGAACTTGGAGAGGGGTTTTGAGCGGACATCAGCGATTATGAGTGTTCACGCATGTTGGCTTTATTGAGGAGTGATTGAACTTGGCCAATGTGGGAAGAAACTTTGGGAAACAATATTATGCAGGGCGGGATATTTTCCTCATATCAGGCTATATAATGGGTTGTGTCTTGTGTGAGCTTTGCTTTTTGTGTCTTCCTGTATCATTTGCTGCATTGCTTAATAAACAATCAAGCCACCTTGACTAAGAAATTCTGTCTCCCGACTCTATTTTTGACTTATAAATCCTTATGAAAAAAACAAACAAATTTGGTGACGCCGACGTGATTATCTTCCTATCTGCAAGACGAAAGCTGGTAAGTTTTGTTCATGCATTTTTAAATAAGGTTATAACACGAATTAAATATGGGAAGATTTTTTTTAATCAACGTGGAATGAGTGTGATTTCAGCATGCGCATTGTATGTCTTGTTTGTCCGTAACGAAGTAACTGATGGACCCCCGTGCCCAGGAAATCCGGAATGGGGGAGGCAGAAATTGAGAAATCAAGATCTGTGGTTGGGTAAATACATCCAGTCTTAGCAAAAGCTGTTAAGGCACTAGGATGAAGTTTGTGTGATACTCCGACTGAAAGCATCAGACGACGTGCATGTACAGGCACGGGGGTTGGAGGGCTCAGCGGAGCTAGCGCCAGGAAATATAATCCCCACTAGCCAGGCGTCAGGGAGGCAAGGGTTAAATATATGCTGTTAGAACCTTTGGCCTCAAAATGGATCTGTCTGGTTTGGAAATAAAGGTAGATGACCAAGTTAAAGGAGAAACTCGGGTATATTTTGTTGTTAGAACTTGTTGAGATAAGCTACAAATGATAGTATTTTACAATCGCTATGACAATTGTTTCAATACTTTTAACAAGTTTCCTAAACTCTTGACACAGTTAGCACAACATCCGTCTGTGTTGGCTATACAATTAACACATTTATTCTTGCTTTGACACAAAATACATAGTGTAAACACAAATTTAAAATGCTTGAAATTCTTTTACACACAAGCTCAACCAAGACCAAAACAACAAACAATTTCCTTCCCAAATGTGATGAAATATAATAATATAATATTTCTTGCAGTAATGTCCTGTTGCAAATGAAGCCTTTACTGCAATTATGTTTCTGTCCTCTTGTACAGTAACCGTACATTCTATAAAGCTACTCTGAGGTTGGTCATGATTTTTTTATTCTGAATTCCTGCAGCAAAATGCAAGAAACAAAATGCATGCATTTACTAAACCCAACAAAACAAAAATGTAAAGAGGCTTCAAAAGAAACTGCATTGCAAACACCATCTATGATCCATATACTGTGAGACCTGACACATATATAAAAGAATGCAGTTTCTGTAATTCCATCTGATGTTAGTGTTTTTTATGACATTGTGCTATGATTGACTAAATGTTCCTGTTGAAAGAGAACGTGTGTTAGTGTTTGGTAGACATGGTGTAATGTTTAGTGTATTTTGGTGTTATGACAATTTGTGTTTGAGTTTAGTTTACAATGTGTGATTTTGAGCATGAAATTAACCGTTTTGCCAATTGTGTGTCGTAGGTGTGTTGGTGTGTTAAGAGTTTAGGAAACTTATTAGAATTATTGAAAAAATTGTCATAGCGATTGTGAAAAACTGTAAGTGGAAAGGATGGTCAGCATAACTATGTGAAAAACAAACCTAAAGAAGACAAATTGACAAAGTCAAATGTGAAGTTGATAAAAGGTGAGGTTCCAAAGAAGTATGAACATAACCTTCTGGAGAAACATGAGGCAGAGGCTCGGGAGAAGGCAAAGAGACACAATGCATATATCCGTGGCAGTAAAATGTGAGCAACTGTAGGGGGTGCTGTAGGATTAGCAGTTGGTCTGATAGCAGGGCCAGTAGCTGGGCCAACCATGGCAGCAGTAGGGGCAGCGATAGGGGCTGTTGCTGGTGCTGCTTTAATGAATGTTTCTGATGAATGTAAGGTCATGTGAGGGTCATCATGAAGTCATATCTGAAGATATCTGCCTGTTTGTTAATTAATGATGACATTGAAGTGTTTATCTTATTGTTTGCCATTTTTCATGTAATTCAACTACATTTATACTGTATGCATGTTTTGCAATTATCTCATGAATTACCGTATTACGTGCAAGTATTATCAAGTAAAATAGATTTCACATTTTATTCATTCAGCAGACAATTTTGGATAAAGTAACATACAAGTACTGCATGTTGAAATATAATTGTAGTGTTGTTTTTGTCATGTAATTGAACTGCATATTTATAATGTTTGTATTGTATTTCAATCAATAACATCTTATTTTATGTTAGTTGTTCAACACATTCTTCTCATAAAAAAATGTATAGGCCCTACCTTGACAACTCCTCCTTCAAGGGCATCACTTGGACTTTATTTTTCAAATAAAGTTAGGGTATTGAACAATTTTCTGTCAATTAATCAAAACAGAATGCAGACACCTTCAGTCCTTACAGACACCTATTCTATCAGAATAAACTACCATCTCATCAAACCTGTTTTCTTTTCAGAGGAAATCAATAGCAGTAAACAAAGGTTGGTGCTGGTTGGTGTTGAGAGAGCGGGCAAGAGTGCAGCAGGAAACACCCTCCTGGGGAGAAAAGAGTTTAAGACTGGGGCCCCTTTCAAGCCACTCTCTCCAATGTCAGGGACCACACCATGGTTCACCTATGGTGACAGACAAACAAACAAACATAGAACATTTCATTAGTGAGGACAAAAACATAAAGAAACTGGTTCAGCAATGTGAAGACGTTACCATGTATTCAATCACACCATCACATCTCTATTGATTACAGGAATCGGTGTGTGTGTGTGTGTACAAAGATTTGGAGCGTTTGAGAAAACATTCGCTGTTCAAGCCCCAGAAGCCACCCTCCGCTCCGCCATGGTTCTACAACTCTTTGCTCTATCTTGCCTGTGTGATGTGCATTACAGCGCAAATATTGGGGAGGTGGTGTCTGTTGTAGGCCTATATGCAATAAAATTGAGCATGCAGTAGGAAACTATATCATTCTGTCAATAACTTTCAATATTTTCATCAAAAATAAAAAAAGATGATGATGAAAAGAGCATCTTTCATTGATTATAAAGCTTGAAATGTCAAAGAAAACTGGAAAGGTTGAGGTTTTACACCTGTTAATCTAAGTAATAATAATTTATTTAATGTCAATAGAGAAAGTTCTCATGAGCTTTCCTCAGTGTATAGGCGAGTAGGCCCTACAGTCATGCTCTAACATCATGCCACCAAACAATGCAACTTATCGAGACGAACAGCATATTGTGCCAACTGCCAAGACACCAGTGCATTACTTTTGAAATACTAGCATGGAATGTCCCTCAAGAACCGACCAGTCATGCTATGCACACTTGAGTACAGACGTACAGAATGATCCTTGTCATTCAAGATGGCATTAACAAAGTCTCAACAGATGAACCACTTTTGTTCGGTTCATCGAGGACGGTCAGAATTTTGATTTTGCAGGAAGTAGGATTGAATTTATCAAACAATAAGGAATAAAATATGTCGACTATTCTTTTTCTGTACTCGCAAAGTTGGGTAGGCTATTTGATCATAGTTAACGTTAAATGCCTAACTGTAGGTAAGTGTAGCTGGTGCTTTAGTCAGAGGTATTGTAACTTGCAAATGCAAAGTTGGCTGTAGGTTTGAGCCAGGATGGCACTTACTGTCACTCCCCCACTGAATTGCATTAACAAACCAGACCTGTAACAGACTTACAAATGTATGTCTGACTGCAGGCCCGTAGCCAGCCTTGCAGAAGGGGAGTCTTTTTTTTCTCCTTAAGTGGACCTTTTTGCCGTTTTTCCCAGACGTTACCACATTCAATAATACCATCACAGACGACACTACACAGGTCAGAGAGCTTCTAGACAAGATACAGGAGTTAAGTGGAAAGGATGGTCAACATTACTATGTGAAAAACAAACCTAGACAAAACCATTTCTGGACAAAGTCAAATGTGAAACGTCTGATTGTTGTTGTCACGTTAATGTTATCGGTCAGTGACCGTGAATACGTCAAAACGGAACAAGCAGGGTCCGTGTACCTGGTTTCTGTTGTTTTTATTTTGGGATAATGGAATAACCATATAACACAAATGGTATGACGAGCCATTTACTCGTTTGTTTGGTATTATGCATACTGGCACTAGTGAAAAAGAGAGAGAGGGGGAGAGATGTGATTGGAGGTGTTTATATTTCTGAACACCAGAGGGCAGCAACAACTAGCTTTTTTACCTGTGATCTGTAGGCCTACTATCTTGACGACACAGCAGCAGGTTCTTTAGTAGAAGACACACACACCAAGCTGGAGGCACATGTTGACCGAGTTTGCTAGTTGCTACTTAGTTAATAAACAATGATCTTTGATAAATAATGTTATTTAGGAGACACTCATACAAAGCAACACACAGTGAGTGATGGGAAACTCTGACTTCTTGATATGCAGTCAAATGCTCTACCACTGAGCTGTAACCAATGCTAATTCCTACCCCTGTTGTAGAAGACGTCTCTTCTACAACAGGGGTAGGGAAAGGCCTGATGTGTTTGGCTGGAGCAGCTGCAGTGGTTTTCACCCTCAAACGCTTCTTAGGAATATAAAAGGTGTAGTCCAAGGTGGATTTATGATCAGATTAAAGCAGCTTTGTGCTTTGTTCATAGTGATTTGATTTCTAACCTGTTGTGTATGTATAAATAACACACTGGTGAAGCGTGATCCTAAATACTACATAAGGAAGCACATCACCCTTACATGGGCCATTAAGGGATTAATAATGTTATTTTGGAGCCACATCCAAAGCAACATACAGTGGGTGATGTGAAACTCTGACCTCTTGATATGCAGTCAAATGCTCTACCACTGACCTGTAACCAATATTAATTCCATCTACCATCAGCCAACTGTTTAATACTGACTGTCTTGTTTTACAATATAATGATGGCCAAAATCCAGTGTACTAAAGTTCTAAAAGCGTAAATGTACTCATGTAATCCTCTTTGTAAAAGAAAGTTGAAGTAACACCTCTTAAAGTTAGATCTTGGTGAAACCCTTAGAATAGCATCTTTGCGAACATAATTTTTGATGTTGCAAATTTGCAATGTTACGTAAGTAGACACACACTCTCTCTCTCTCACACACACACACACACACACAAACCCTCCTATTTCTGTAACATGCACATTCTTGCAGAAATAGAACTCAGACACAGAAGCACACTCTCCCACACACACAGACCACAGATGAAACTGAAAGTACATTCTGTACAGAGTTCTCTGAAGTCACATGATTGAAAGGAAATTGTGTAGATGTGTCATTTCCCTTTTGCATCTTCTCCTTCCATCTAACAGTGAGAATAACAAGAATCCATAAATCTATGGTGGCCCTAAAGTGCAAAACACCCCCACTATTATGAGTACATCCCCCAAATAAACACTCTCTCCATAATTTGATAAATCTTTCCCCAACATACAGTTAGGTCCATAAATATTTGGACATTGACACAATTTTCATCATTTTGGCTCTGTATACCACCACAATGGATTTGAAATGAAACAATCAAGATGTGCTTTAAGTGCAGACTTTCAGCTTTAATTTCAGGGTATTTACATCCAAATCAGGTGAATGGTGTAGGAATTACAACACATTTTATATGTGCCCCCCCCCTCCCCCCCCTTTTTAAGGGACCAAAAATAATTGGACAAACTAACATAATCATAAATCTAATTGTCACTTTTAATACTTGGTTGCAAATCCTTTGCAGTCAATGACAGCCTGAAGTCTGGAACCCATAGACATCACCAGACGCTGGGTTTCGTCCCTGGTGATGCTCTGCCAGGCCTCTACTGCAACTGTCTTCAGTTCCTGCTTGTTCTTGGGGCATTTTCCCTTCAGTTTTGTCTTTAGCAAGTGAAATGCATGCTCAATTGGATTTAGGTCAGGTGATTGACTTGGCCATTGCAGAACATTCCACTTCTTTGCCTTAAAAAACGCTTTGGTTGCTTTCGCAGTATGCTTCGGGTCATTGTCCATCTGCACTGTGAAGCTCCGTCCTATGAGTTCTGAAGCATTTGGCTGAATCTGAGCAGATAATATTGCCAGAAACACTTCAGAATTCATCCTACTGCTTTTGTCAGCAGTCACATCATCGATAAATACAAGGGAACCAGTTCCATTGGCAGCCATACATGCCCACGCCATAACACTACCTCCACCATGCTTCACTGATGAGGTGGTATGCTTTGGATCATGAGCAGTTCCTTCCCTTCTCCATACTCTTCTCTTCCCATCATTCTGGTACAAGTTGATCTTGGTCTCATCTGTCCATAGGATGTTGTTCCAGAACTGTACAGGCTCTTTTAGATGTTTTTTGGCAAACTCTAATCTGGTCTTCCTGTTTTTGAGACTCACCAATGGTTTACATCTTGTGGTGAACCCTCTGTATTTACTCTGGTGAAATCTTCTCTTAATTGTTTACTTTGACACAGATACGCCTACCTCCTGGAGAGTGTTCTTGATCTGGCCAACTGTTGTGAAGGGGTTTTTCTTCACCAGGGAAAGAATTCTTCTGTCATCCACCACAGTTGTTTTCCGTGGTCTTCCGGGTCTTTTGGTGTTGCTGAGCTCACCAGTGCGTTCTTTCTTTTTAAGAATGTACCAAACAGTTGATTGAGCCACACCTAATGTTTTTGCTATCTCTCTGATAGGTTTGTTTTGATTTTTCAGCCTAACGATGGCTTGCTTCACTGATGGTGACAGCTCTTTGGACTTCATATTGAGAGTTGACAGCAACAGATTCCAAACACAAATATCATACTTGAAATGAACTCTAGACCTTTTATCTGCTCCTTGTCAATGAAATAACGAACTCCCATGAGGGAATAACATACACCTGGCCATGGAACAGCTGAGCAGCCAATTGTCCAATTACTTTTGGTCCCTTAAAAAGGGGGGGGCCACATATAAAATGTATTGTAATTCCTACACCGTTCACCTGATTTGGATGTAGATACCCTGAAATTAAAGCTGAAAGTCTGCACTTAAAGCACATCTTGATTGTTTCATTTCAAATCCATTGTGGTGGTATACAGAGCCAAAATGATGAAAATTGTGTCAATGTCGCATCACTTTGAATTAATCTTTCACGTACATTTAGGGTATAAAACAATTTTGTGTCAATTAATCAAAACAGAATGCAGACACCTTTTGAAAGACCTTCAGTCCTTACAGACACCTATTCTATCAGAATAAACTCCTTTCTCTTCAAACCCGTTTTCTTTTCAGAAGACAACAATAGCATTAAACAAAGGTTGGTGCTGGTTGGTCTTGAGAGAGTGGGCAAGAGTGCATCAGGAAACACCCTCCTGGGGAGAAAAGAGTTTAAGACTGGAGCCACTTCCAAGCCACTCACTCTGAGGAGTGAGAGCAGACAGGCTGAGGTTTGTGGAGGCAGACTGACTGTTGTGGACACTCCTGGCCTCCTGAACAGTCGTCTCTCTGAAGAGGTAATGAGAGAGGAGATGGAGAGAGCCTTGTCACTGTGTGCCCCGGGTCCCCACACCTTCCTCCTGGTCATCCAGCTGGGACGGTTCACAGAGCAAGAGAAGAAAGTGATGGAGGCACTGCAGGAGATGATGGGTACTAATGTCAGGGACCACACCATGGTTCTCTTTACTTATGGTGACAGACTTCAACAATACAAACATAGAAGATTTCATTAGTGAGGACAAAAACTTAAAGAAACTGGTTCAACAATGTGGAGGGCGTTACCATGTGTTCAATAATAACATAGATGATACTACACAGGTCAGAGAGCTTCTACACAAGATAAAGGAGTTAAGTGGCAAGGATGGTCAACATTACTATGTGAAAAACAAACCTAGACAAAACAATTTCTGGACAAAGTCAAATGTGAAACGTCCGATCGTTGTTGCCACGTTAATGTTATCTGTCTGGCTAGTGTGGGTGAGGTGGAGGTCAGGTGGAGGTCAGGTGAGGCAGTCAGGTATCCACAGGAGGACATGTAGAGTGAGTCTGAGGAGGGAGGAACTCTCTGGAGCTCAGTTCAGACTGCTGCAGGGGGGGTGTTGTGGAATCTCGATTATTGGGCAGGGTGGCAACCGGTGAGGTATACAGGGATCAGGTCAGGGGCCTTTTTAGATCTGCTTTTAATGTGTAATTAATGCTGTGATTTTATATGATGTCCTTGTTTTATGTTTATTTTAACCATGTACAGCGACTTTGAGAACTTTGAAAAGCGCTATATAAATAAAATGTATTATTATTATTATTATTAGGAAGCAAGAATTACACTTTGAACAGGCTCAAACCAGAACAGGGGAGAAGTCTAGTGGGGAATTGGTTTGGCAATCCAAGGATGGAAAAAGAGTGTGTGTTTGGAGGAAGTGTTGCCTGTTATGAGTAAGATCTTATGTAACCATGAGCTTGCTAGACGAATCAACAAGATTGTCTAGCATGGATGAGGGGGCACAGCTGTGAACGATCAGAAAGTAGGACTTAAGAGCTATAAGTCTCCCCAAGGGCTGAAGTCATGTCTCAAAAATGGCAGGCAAGGCTCCCCAGAACAGTGAGGAGAAAGGGGGGCCAGGGTGAGTCAGCGTTAGGGGAGACTGGGGTGTGTGCGAGTGTCTCAATAGCAGAACAATAGGGGTCTTGCCAAAGTTTGGAAGGAGAAACCCGTAGAGCAGAAGCCAGAGAAGGAGAGATTGAAGATAGAGGAATGGGTTAAGCATGAGAGGATGGAGACTGAGAGCTGAGGTGAACTGGCTTTGATAAGAAACTAGAACATGTAGAGTGGGGGCTTTTGGGGTGAAGGAAGTTGATCAACACTTTAAGAGCCAGGGGGCATCTGCCTTGCTGAATAAACCATCAAGCCACCTTGCCGTTGAAAGATATTCTGTCTCCGACTCTATTTTTGAGAATCCTTCTGAAAGACGTCTCTTCTACAACAGGGGTAGGGAAAGGCCTGATGTGTTTGGCTGGAGCAGCTGCAGTGGTTTTCACCCTCAAACGCTTCTTAGGAATATAAAAGGTGTAGTCCAAGGTGGATTTATGATCAGATTAAAGCAGCTTTGTGCTTTGTTCATAGTGATTTGATTTCTAACCTGTTGTGTATGTATAAATAACACACTGGTGAAGCGTGATCCTAAATACTACATAAGGAAGCACATCACCCTTACATGGGCCATTAAGGGATTAATAATGTTATTTTGGAGCCACATCCAAAGCAACATACAGTGGGTGATGTGAAACTCTGACCTCTTGATATGCAGTCAAATGCTCTACCACTGACCTGTAACCAATATTAATTCCATCTACCATCAGCCAACTGTTTAATACTGACTGTCTTGTTTTACAATATAATGATGGCCAAAATCCAGTGTACTAAAGTTCTAAAAGCGTAAATGTACTCATGTAATCCTCTTTGTAAAAGAAAGTTGAAGTAACACCTCTTAAAGTTAGATCTTGGTGAAACCCTTAGAATAGCATCTTTGCGAACATAATTTTTGATGTTGCAAATTTGCAATGTTACGTAAGTAGACACACTCTCTCTCTCTCTCTCACACACACACACACACACACACACACACACACACACACACACACCCTCCTATTTCTGTAACATGCACATTCTTGCAGAAATAGAACTCAGACACAGAAGCACACTCTCCCACACACACAGACCACAGATGAAACTGAAAGTACATTCTGTACAGAGTTCTCTGAAGTCACATGATTGAAAGGAAATTGTGTAGATGTGTCATTTCCCTTTTGCATCTTCTCCTTCCATCTAACAGTGAGAATAACAAGAATCCATAAATCTATGGTGGCCCTAAAGTGCAAAACACCCCCACTATTATGAGTACATCCCCCAAATAAACACTCTCTCCATAATTTGATCAATCTTTCCCCAACATATATGAACACACTTCCCTCGAAGTGAACTCCACCCAAATAGGATGACATGCTCCCCTAATGCTACTCTCCGACCCCCAAATACAAAGTTATGCTCCCCCAAATGTGAAACTAAATTACATTAACTCACAAAGGAAAGGGTAGGTACAACACTTTTGTCAAACAGATATAAGATACAGATGGTTACTTTATAAGTACACTGGGTAAGGTAATACACAGGGTAAGATGTCTTTATGCTTTTGTTTGCAGAGAGCTTTTGGCAATTCTGGATCCAGAAAATAAATGGCCATTTTACAGTTTTTCTCAATTACTTAAACACATTTCTTGAAATTATGCCTCCTTTTCTCAAACACAAATCCATAACTTCTCACCCAATTCCCCAAACTTCTTATTTTAAGGTCCAAATGAAGCTCTCCACTCAAAACCATTCAATCCTGCTGAAAAAACAAACTTTGCCCTCAGACATGACACACAAGCCCTCAAAAACACACAAACTACAACACCGTCTTACACACCTATGAGAAATTCATAACAATACTACAAAAAATGATAATAAGCTATGTTGCTTGGGGATCTCCCCCTCAAAAACCGTTTCACATGATGAACACAACAAATGTAAACTTTTGTAAAAATGTTATTACTTAATGTACTGTACCAAACAACAACCAAAATATTCTGCCACAGCATCCCGTCTTTGGTCTGGGTCAGGCCAGAGAATCTCGTCAACATCACAGGTTATATTGGCCCTAACCAGGCAGCGGGGGTAAAATCCTCTTGCATGGAACAAGGAGACAAAGCCATGGTGGTATCAGTTGTCTGACGACCCGCCTCCATGCCAACCTATTTATACAACACAGTTCTCCATAGTCATTGGTCCATACACAATCATCATACAGACATGCAGTTGTCCCATGTCTCTTCATTGGCTAACTCCCCTGCATATATCTTGCATACATCTTGCCCGTGTGTGTGTGTTTGTGTGCGTGTGTCTTGGAGTTTCCCTCTGCCAGGCTTACTCAGCAAGTTTATGGCATGCTCAGATAAGATGACGGTCTGCATGTTTACATAAGCTCGGTGATGCCTAGAGTTTGCCTAGAGTTCACTTGGTAAGGTCCCCTTTCTGTAGGCAAGGAATGCTGAACACAATATCATTTTATACAGAATAAAAGGTTACATCCTTAATGTCTCAGACATTTGCACATAATGACGTCGTAGATCTTTGACCCTTTCTGAGTTGCGCTCTTGTGTTCTGCACCTCTCTTTCACCAACTGTCTCTGGAGGAGGGGATCCCTAAAAGCGTAAATGTACTCATACAATCCTCTTTGAAATACAAGTTGAAGTAATACCTCTTAAAGTTAGAGCTTGGTGAAACCCTTAGAATTTGCAATGTTACTGTAAGTAGACACACACTCACACACACACACACACACACTCACACACACACACACTCCTATCACTGTCACATGCACATTCATGCAGAAATAGAACTCAGACACAGAAGCACACTTTCCCCCACACACAGACCACAGATGAAACTGAAAGTACATTCTGTACAGAGTTCTCTGAAGTCACACGATTGAAAGGAAATGACACACAAGCCCTCAAAAACACACACACTACAACATAGTTTTACACACCAGTAAGAAATTCAAAACAATACTACAAGAACCGATAATAAGCTATGTTGCTTGGGGCTCTCCCCCTCAAAAACCTTTTCACATGATGAACACAACAAATGTATACATTTGTACTTTTTTATTCCTTAATGTACTGTACAGTACAATACACCAAACAACAACAAAAATATTCTGCCCCAGCATCCTGTCTTTGGTCTGGGTCAGGCCAGAGAATCTCGTCAACATCACAGGTTATATTGGCCCTAACCAGGCAGCGGGGGTAAAATCCTCTTGCATGGAACAAGGAGACAAAGCCATGGTGGTATCAGTTGTCTGACGACCCGCCTCCATGCCAACCCAATTTATACAACACAGTTCTCCATAGTCATTGGTCCATACACAATCATCATACAGACATGCAGTCAATGGCGGAGCCAGGGGGTGGCCGGGGGTGGCCACGGCCACCCCCCGTAGAATCTCGGCCACCCCATTGGCCACCCCAAGCACCACATCAGAGCGGTTAAAAGTTTTGACGGCTGTGGAAAAATGCGGAACCTTTCTCGCACCGCTAGTACACTGTCGGACCCTTTAGCCACGCGCAGCGCGCACACATCCTGTATTTGAATTAAACGGCTCAAGCATGGCCTGAGAATGCCTGTTACCACCTGACGCTTCGACCGGCACCTGCGGCTAAGTGAAGAAACGCAAAACAGAAAGGTATGATATCATAATGGATGTTGTTTTTGTCTTCTAATAACTGTGACTATCCCACCCATGACTATCTATTTTGCGAAGTTTAGAAGCAAGCTAGATCGGAGGAGAACATAGTAAACTGTTAAAATTGCTATATGCTATGCTGTATTTGATAACTACGTTGCCAGAACGTGTTATGATTGTGTCAGGTATATACAGTATGCATTTTGGATAGGTGTCATTAAAGAGGGAAAAATAATGAAGAGGAAGAAGGCAGACATAGCGTCCTTCTTCAGGGCAAGTGGAAAGAAGACAGCTAAGGCAAAGAATGAGGATGAGATGGAGAAAAAACAGGCAGAGAGTGAGGATGAGGAGCCCCCAGAGAGCAGCAACTTAAATGGACCTCCAGGTATACAGTATAGAGACTCACATATAGTACAGCTTGATATGATGTTATCTTATTTACAATTGGCTTAAAGTGTGTCTATTCATATACAGGTCAGGTTGAAAGTGCAAGTATGAATACAGAATAAGTGTATTCTTTTTTTTCACCTGAATTCCGAATAATGTTGAGATGTTTCCTATATGTGTCTAAAATAGCTCTGCATCGCCTGGTGAGACACATGCTTGCCACCCAAAAATTATCACTGGCCCCATCCTGGCCACCCCAATGGAAATTCCCTGGCTCCGCCACTGCATGCAGTTGTCCCATGTCTCTTCATTGGCTAACTCCCCTGCATAACTTGCTCGTGTGTGTGTGCATGTGTCTTGGAGTTTCCCTCTGCCAGGCTTACTCAGCAAGTTTTTATGGAATCGCTTTTTTTTAACACTAAGTTTACGTAATGCAACCGATCTGTCTTTCTTCTAGCCGCTGCTGCATTCCCAAACCTGGTGCCACTAAGGGGTTAACTGATAAACTCAGTGCCGCTGCTAGCCATTTTGGTGCCCTAAGCATAATTCCTTTATGATGCCCACCCCCTAAAAAAAAACGATTGTTTTTGCCAGTTTAACTTTTTATTACCAAACATATAACTCAATACCAATAGCCTAACACAACAGCAGCATCACAATGTAACACCTATTGAGAGGTGGTGGTTATCTGCTGTGTATCTGTCCCTAAACAGCTGGTTGAGGGTGGTTGATCAGGGCTTGGCAGGGACGGACTGGGAGTAAAAATAGGCCCTGGACTTTGATCCAGACCGGACCACCAGAACTGGCCCCCTTATACGCCACCACAGCTGCCCTGCCAATGCATCCACATTCTGTGTTTGATGTGATGCTAGTTACGGAGTTCCCAACGTAATGCGAGCGCGCAACACGCGCGAGCTAAAAGTTTTGGCCTTTATTTGAGCGCAAAATCGTTTTTGAGCTTCATGTAAAATAAGCAGCCGGTTTTCAATTGGTAAAACCTTGTCTAGAGAAGGTGTTGTATTTTTGTCTCTTAATGCTTCAGCCCCACCCTTACGTTTCTTAGCCTGGTTTTCCAAATTATAAACATTTAAAACTGAAAGCATGCAGCCAAGGAGCTCTCCACCTTTATTACTCATTTAAAAACGATTTGATAAATCGAATATAAAAGCATCATAGAATGTAAAGTAACAGCTAGCTGGCGTCAGTTACTTGTAAAATGCATAGATAATGTTTAACAGTAAAATCTCAATTTAGCTTGCACCTAACATATTTGAGTGTGCTAACATTAGCAATAACGTCAGCTAGTTCAAGGTGTATGCATAGGCTAACCATAAAATAAGCAGCACATTTCCCGTATTTAACAATGATTAAACATGGACTTACCTGAAAGTGATGCACGGGCATCATTTCGCAGTTTCTTTCTCTTTCTTATTTCTGCCCCTGACTCCTGTTGTCTTTTTGAGGCCATTTTCGAAAAGTTGACCCTACTGTCAAAGTTCGTCAGGCCACTGAGATAGGAAAGGGCGAGCTTGGGAAGTTGAGTGTGTATTTGTTTTGAGGGGGGGGGCTGATATAATATCGGCATTATAATTATTAGTACTATGATGATTTTTGAGTTGGCAATTTTTTGGTGCCCCCTCAGGACTTGGTGCCCTACGCACAGCGCGTAGTGCGCGTTATGGGAGAGGCGGTACTGGATAAACTGAAACTGAAAGCAATCACAATCCCTCAAAACAGGAGTTTTGAGGGGAGTCCTCCCCCACATAAATGCCCATAAATACTGCCATTAGTTTCCCCATTGACTCACTGACACTCTCATCCAGACAACAGTAACAGACAGAAAATTGTTAATAGACGGACATCAGACACAAAAGAAAACGAGTAAGTATTATCTGTTTGTTAAACTAATGCACCTTTGGTTTATCTTGCAAACAATTTTCAGAAGGACCCTAGGTGGACAGAGTTTGGACATACTCAACCATTGTTTTGTCAACTCCACCCAGGCAGTGCACCAGGAGGATTTAATCAAATATACCTCATATCAGGATCCACAAACATGAACATTTCGCATAGAGGTAAACATTGTACAAGAAGATCGTTCTGAAGTGGTTATTGTCTATCCCAAATGCTACATCTTCCTTTATGAAATGCCTTGATTCCCATGAAGAACTCAGCCTTTTATTTCACCTGTGCAGCCATCATGTACAATTAAGTAAGAACTTTCTATAGTTTGAAGGACTCAACACAACCCTTTATTCGGCCCATAAAAAACTTGATCTCATCAAGAGCCATATTTATATATAAATCCATATAAAATAACAATTTTACAAATTAAATAAGTAAAATAAAAATACAACAATAACAATAATTTTCCCTTGATTTCCAAGGCTCAGTTTGTCTAGAAAAGGCTGCTTCTGACACTATCTTGTCCCATAGTCAGACTTCAGCATTTTCCATTCTGATTGGTCAAATGACAATGACAGCGAGGTCCTTAGCCATCACAGTGGTCCATAGTGGCTAGTGCATGCTGCAATGTCCCTTATAATGCCACATAGTGAAACTCCCCATCTCCTAACCATTTTATTTTTGTACAGACAAAGAATCAATACACTTCATGAAATCTACATTGTTCTTCTTTGAACAGGTTTGATTTTCTTTCTTCTTTCAAAAGGCAAATCCAGTCTTTTAGAGCCCATCTATTGGTGGATTGTCAGATAATCCGTGGAGTCCGGGGAGTCCGGGGATAATCCGGGGAGTCAGGTGGCTGAGCGGTTAGGGAATCGGTCTAGTAATCAGAAGGTTGCCGGTTCGATTCCCCACCAGGCCAATGACGTTGTGTCCTTGGGCAAGGCACTTCACCCTACTTGCCTCGGGGGAATGTCCCTGTACTTACTGTAAGTCGCTCTGGATAAGAGCGTCTGCCAAATGACTAAAATGTAAAATGTAATCCAACCACTCTAGGGATATGATTGGCTGGCTGGATCACCCACCTGATGAAGGTTTGCAGTGTTCTCGTCTGTGGTTGGCTGACCAGCCTGTCAGTCAGCTCGATGGCTCCTTGAGGAGCAGGAGTCTAAAATCACAGAGAGTTTCTCTCTTCCTCCTCATTCCTCTTTCCAAGTGTCTCTACATCACAGACAGAAAATTGTTAATAGACGGACATCAGACACAAAAGAAAACGAGTAAGTATTATCTGTTTGTTAAACTAATGCACCTTTGGTTTATCTTGCAAACAATCTAGGCCTAGTTTTATAACCATTTGTTTATTTTGTGATTGCAGAATGGCTTTTATTGCTGCTATTGTTGGTGCTGTTTCTGGTGCGGCTGGTGCTGCTACTGGAATCGGGGTGGCCATTGTATGAATAAACATATTTTTTCAGGGAAAATAGTAGGCCTATAGGCTATTCTAATACAAATATCACACAAGCTTCAATATTACGTTATTGTGTCTCATATGCTTTTATATCCATTCTCACAGGCTAACTCGATTCACCATAACACCCATGTGGCAAATGCGTCCAATGAAGTTCTTCTGATTCAAATCCACGGGCCAGGTGGAACCACCAATGAAGAGAAAGTCAAGCCAGGAGACGTCGCACATTCTGGCACTGAAAAAGGCCAGGTTGAAATAATAGTCTTCAGAGCAGACAAGCCACATTTGTATGAGGTCAGAAGGGAACTGCCCTCTGACATCAGCGTAGTCGTCAAAGAAGTCAATGGCCAACTTAAAATTGTACGGGTGAAATATGGCACACTTTGGGAGGAAGATGAGTAAAATGTGCAAAGCTATGTAAGCTATAATGATCCCTAATGACTCGTTAAGGCTGTGACTGACAACCTGTATGATAAAAGGATAATAAAGCACAGTTGTTTGACATTATATTTCATTAGCCATCCTTTACTAAATGTATTTGAAAGTAACGAGTCATGCAAGTGAAGGTGTTTGACACCAAATGTAATTTTGCTTATCAGTTGTTGATCAATCTACGTACTAGTTTATTTACAATAGAGTAGAACATTAATCAAATGTTTTTTTTCCTTTCAAATATGCTTTAAAATAGAAAGAAAAGTTGAAAAATACTATGAATGTCGTCTTACTCGTGTGAAAATATGCACATAGGTCTGACGTAGCATGGACATTTAATAACATTTGATAATGATTGTGTCAATGCTGGTATCTCATTCAGGACTTAATAAAGTGTATTGAACTTAATCACCTACAATTAAGGTGGAATCAGGATCTTTTTTTAACTGCTTGTTTCACACACAAGTGTATTTCCTGGAGCCTCATATTTCGCATTGCTGAATATGTAAATTAGTAGCCTGGCTGCCAGCCCAACTTCGTCCCGCCCACAAAAAAATTTGGTCGGGAAGTTGGGTCTGGAGGGTCTCGTATTGTGGACAACTACAGAAAACCCAAATCTGGGCGGACCAATGAAATTGCCAGGGCGGGCTTTATATGATGATGGACAGATGAACAACAGTAACGTAATCACCCACGTCACAAAAGAGCGCTTAAGTTGAATTTGTTTTGAACAAACATACTGCTGGAGATCTGGGATGTTATGATTCTGCCATCGAGTCTGTTTTAGAAGACATCGACAGCGCATTAATTTTGAAAGAGGAACAGAGAAACGCAATCAAGGCATTTGTCGATGGAAAATATGTTCTTGCCGTCCTTCCTACGGGATTCGGTCAAAGTTAACATAGGCTACTACGTTGCTCTAATTGGTTCTGACTAGAATTATGAGTATGACAAAGTCAGGCTAGTAAATTAGTATATTGCAAAAGCAATTTGCCTACTGAAATGGGAGAAAAGAGACTGTGGCCAACCTCAAGCCACTGACGGAGGCGTAAGAGCAGACAAACTTCCTTCTATTGAAAGTGAACGTGAAAGTTTGAAACCTCACAAAGTTTACATTTTGATAAGATTTCCTCCATAAGTAGTTGAGGGAAAACAGAATAAATGAACAAGAGCATCAAGGAAACTGTACACTCTGACTGGTTCACTCCTGCACACACACACATTTTTGACGTTGTTTGGATGAGCGATTTGAGGTCCCTAAAAAACTACTTGTTTTTACTACTAACAATGTTAATTCCTTCAAAAGACACTGGTGGTTACAACAATGCTTTGCTGTATCTTAGCCTTAACCATTTTGCAACACAAGTTCATTACAGTGCAAAAAAATGTGTTTTAGTAGAATGTACTTAGTTTTGCTGAAAGAGGAGATGAGATTTTAGAAGGGTGTCTATCTGAAGCTGCTTAACCCTCGTGCTGCCTTCGGGTCACATGACCCAAAGGTTCATAACGAACCATCGTTGTGTTTACCCAATTTTACCCAATACAAAAACAAATAAAAATAATTTTCTTTTAACCATTCCAATGTGGGGGGTCTGAGACAGCCCGACAGTTAAAAGAAAATGCTTCACTTTGTTTTTGTATGAGGTAAATTTGTCGCAATACGACGGTGGGTCACAATGACTGATGGGTCAGAATGACCCGAAGATAACACAAGGGTTAAGGTATTGCCAAAAGGAGTGATTGAGTCGACAAATAGGTTTAGGCCACTGAGCATTTGGTTCAGAAAATGGGAATTCATGTTTTAGCCATTGTGAAAAATCCAAGTAAAACTGACAACCATTTAACCTAGAGGACCCTTGATGGTGAAATTGAAACTGGAACAAACAAACTTTGAGAGTTTATTACCAATGATCAAACACACACGCACATACACACACCCTCAGTGGGTTATACATAACACATTTGTCATTTTTCAGCTTTTAAAAACACCCACTGTGCAGCACTCCTCACCCCTCCTCTTCCTTCTCCTTGTGGAGCATTTCTACAAGGGCATTGGCTGTTGTGCCAATGACCGTCAAACACCTTTGCCCTCTCATTGGGCGACATGCACTAATACCCAGCCCAATCCTCTGTCCTTTACTCTTGACTGGTCAAACCGTCAGTCTAAAGCACTGCCCTGAAAATTGTCTGAATATCTTGCAAAAACTAAATTACAGAATAGAAATAAAAATATAAAAAGGCTGTTAAAAGATTTTTCAGCTGTTTATCTCATTGGTTAGACCATGAACCAATAAGAACATAGTGATGATAGATCTTTCACACTAGTTGGCTGCAACAAGCATCTGATCCTAGCACTGTTCTCTGATTGGTCCAGCTAGTCAAAGGCAGACAGAGATGTCAAACAGGGGTGCTTGATTATTTTCAGAAGGACCCTAGGTGGACAGAGTTTGGACATACTCAACCATTGTTTTGTCAACTCCACCCAGGCAGTGCACCAGGAGGATTTAATCAAATATACCTCATATCAGGATCCACAAACATGAACATTTCGCATAGAGGTAAACATTGTACAAGAAGATCGTTCTGAAGTGGTTATTGTCTATCCCAAATGCTACATCTTCCTTTATGAAATGCCTTGATTCCCATGAAGAACTCAGCCTTTTATTTCACCTGTGCAGCCATCATGTACAATTAAGTAAGAACTTTCTATAGTTTGAAGGACTCAACACAACCCTTTATTCGGCCCATAAAAAACTTGATCTCATCAAGAGCCATATTTATATATAAATCCATATAAAATAACAATTTTACAAATTAAATAAGTAAAATAAAAATACAACAATAACAATAATTTTCCCTTGATTTCCAAGGCTCAGTTTGTCTAGAAAAGGCTGCTTCTGACACTATCTTGTCCCATAGTCAGACTTCAGCATTTTCCATTCTGATTGGTCAAATGACAATGACAGCGAGGTCCTTAGCCATCACAGTGGTCCATAGTGGCTAGTGCATGCTGCAATGTCCCTTATAATGCCACATAGTGAAACTCCCCATCTCCTAACCATTTTATTTTTGTACAGACAAAGAATCAATACACTTCATGAAATCTACATTGTTCTTCTTTGAACAGGTTTGATTTTCTTTCTTCTTTCAAAAGGCAAATCCAGTCTTTTAGAGCCCATCTATTGGTGGATTGTCAGATAATCCGTGGAGTCCGGGGAGTCCGGGGATAATCCGGGGAGTCAGGTGGCTGAGCGGTTAGGGAATCGGTCTAGTAATCAGAAGGTTGCCGGTTCGATTCCCCACCAGGCCAATGACGTTGTGTCCTTGGGCAAGGCACTTCACCCTACTTGCCTCGGGGGAATGTCCCTGTACTTACTGTAAGTCGCTCTGGATAAGAGCGTCTGCCAAATGACTAAAATGTAAAATGTAATCCAACCACTCTAGGGATATGATTGGCTGGCTGGATCACCCACCTGATGAAGGTTTGCAGTGTTCTCGTCTGTGGTTGGCTGACCAGCCTGTCAGTCAGCTCGATGGCTCCTTGAGGAGCAGGAGTCTAAAATCACAGAGAGTTTCTCTCTTCCTCCTCATTCCTCTTTCCAAGTGTCTCTACATCACATCCTCCTGCATGTCCCTCCATCCATCGATTCATCTCTGCAGCCATTGGTCATCTCATATCTCAGACTGAAATCTCATAGGTCGTCCCTCCGACGCCAGTCACCTTCTTCACCCCGCCCCCTGTCTTGTGGGCGGGGCTCTGGGTGGCCGCTGCGCTGGGATGGGCCTGTCCAGGCCGGGAGGACACGCTGATTGGGTGAGAGGGGGAGGAAGGAGTGGAGGAGGCAGGGGATTGGGAGAGGGAAGACCTGGGCTGTCCATTGGTCCGGCTGAAAGACTTCATCTGAATCTCATCTCTATCAGAAATGAAGAGATGAGAGAAAATGAGAGGAGAGAGAGAGAAATCCACACCAACTATACCAATTGCACATCAATCACACCATTCAAACAATTATAATAAACCTAACACCCTAAATGGCCATCTGAGTGTGTGTTCATGCAGGGACAACCCAGGCAGACAACTGGACCGACAACTGGACCATCCTTCTCTAACACGAGGAGGGAGGTGACATATTTACAGGTGATGGGGGAAGGGTAGGTCATACAACAGCAATCATTATGGTCACAGCAGTCCAACACATGCAGGGGCCTGTGTCACCTAATCTACACGTTATCAGAACCAAAGAACATACACGTGTGTGCGCACACACAGACACACACACAACACACACACACACAGTCAATGTGCGAACAACTAAAGCGAGACAGAACAAGACACATGATAATACAGCAGAAACACAAACGAGAGCACGAAGTGGAGGAACGAGATAAAGAAGAAGATAAAGGATAAGGCAGCACTCACAGGAGTCTGGGAGGAGGAAGAGGAGGAGGAGGAGGAGGAAGAGGAGGCAATCAGGCAGTAGCAGTCAGCAGGTGACAAGGAGCGATACTCACTTAGGGGCCTGGATCCCTCCTCCTCCTCCCCCCATCCCTCCTCCTCCCCCCTGTCCTGCCGAGGCCGAGGCTTTGTGGACCATGCGGTACTGCATCTCTGCAGCCGCCGCGCTGGAGTAGGACAGCGACTTGCCCAGGGGAGGGGGGTGGGGGCCGCGGGGGGGGTGGGTGGAGGGCGCCAGAGGCGTGTCCGTGGAGCGTGTGCGGTACGGGTAGTGGTGGGGGGCCCCCGACTCGGATAAGACGGGGGGGCGGGAGAAGCGGGGGGGGCGGGAGCTGTGTCCGCTGCTGCTATGGTGATGGTGATGGTGGTGATGGTGGTGGGGGATACCACCGGGGGGCAGAGGGGCGGAGGAAGAGGGTGGGGGCTGGTGGGGGTGGCGGTGGTGGTGGTGGGAGGCCTCGTGGAGGAGGCGTTCCCTTTCTGGGGGAGGAGGGGGAGGGGAGGAGGAGGAGGAAGAGCGGTGAAGGTAGTGGGTGGAACGGTGGGGGGAGCAGAGGAGGGCGGAGTTATTGTGGAGCTCCGCCTCCCTCTGCTGGGTGATCTGAGCTGATAGGTAGGGAGAGCTGTAGCCCAGAGAGGGGGCGTGGCCTGGCGGGGCAGGCGTACGGGATCTCCCGGGGCTCAGCTCAGGGGCAGCCGACTCAAAATCCGGGCTGTCGGAGGGCGTGAGCAGGCTGTCGTACGATAGGCTCCCGTTCCGTGGAGGAGGGCTCTGATTGGCCAGGCTCTTGTAGCTTGTTGAGGTGGTTGCCTCGGAGACGTGGGTGGAGATGTGGGTGGAGCGAACGCTTGAGGAACGGGAGGCCACGCCCCCTCCGGCTAGAACAGTGGGGTCTGAGAAGGAGGGGTAGGACCGCCCCCCAAGGGAATAACCAGGGATACCCGGGGCTCCTCCCCCTCCTCCTCCCCCCCTGTCCCCCCCGCCTCCCCCCCTGTCCCCCGGAGGAACGTCGAGGCTGGGCTCGGAGCGGAAGCCTGCCTGCTGACTGGTCTGGAGGAGGGAGGACGACTCCTTCAGACTCTCTCCTCGACTTATCTGGGGGGAGGAGAGGAAGAGAGGGAGGGGCGAAGAAAGGTAGACACAGTTGTGTTAATGTTACACTTGACCGTTAAACCTCGTAGGTGAAGGTACTGAACAGGACAGGTGAAAGACAGGTCAGATTGTAGAGCACTCTCACAGGTCACCACTAAGCTATGGACAACACAGACCAGGAAACTGACGTTACTGCACTCTGGCTCCATCTAGTGGACAGACAGGGAAACACAGCCTGGGAAGTATAACAGCCCTCTGGCGTCCTCTAGTGGCCACATAGGGGAAGAGCAGAAACTGTGTACTACAATAGACAAAACAAAAGTAATCAACTAACTAGAGAGGGTACAATTTCTGGGGAAATTGTAGGGTGTGCTTGCTTGCGTCGGTTGCACAGGGGTCCGTTTTTTAATGATTTTTTTACAACTGATATTTCTGTATATTTTATATAAAAATGCATAGGGCCTACTTATTATTTATAAAAATTACAGATTTAAAAGCATCTTTTTTTTGCTGCTAATTTACAACTCAAAATACGAGTTAAGTGTAGAATGAAATATGATGTCTTCTCATTTCCCCTGCAAGAGGCAGCCTAGCTGAATCAAAACGAATAAATTTGGCAGACCGGTGTAAAAATTGACCTAATCTCTATGACTTAAACGTCCTTTTAAGTTTTCCCTTCTCGTGATATTTTCAGGCATTTAGCCTACTCATATTGCATTAATTCATTAATAAAGAACCCCCTTTGAAGATTATTCTACGTTACCGGCAGTAGAAGATGGAATCGCGATTCAAACATTACCATCTGCTAACTGAAAAAATGCCCCCAAAAACGTAAATAAGCTTGACATTTATTTAGTGGAAAATCGCTCATTCATAAAAAGCTCACTGGTAGCGATCATTGTCAGTAACAACGCAAAAATGCGATATAGCCCTGTGTGGAGAAGCTGCCCCGGTAAATTCTACTACTACGGTACAGTACTAGACTACTGCTGTGTTCGTCTTGGTAGCGATTGCGTTGGTTGAATTCGATTGAACGTTCCGTTGTACGGTTTAGGCTGAAGGTTAGTAGTTAGATAGATTTTTGATTTAAGTAAGGGGAGTGCCGAACATGTTCTGTCGCCGTTTGACTTCCTACTATACAGCTGTGTAGATGTTTTTGTAGTGTCTCGCGTAGGCTACAGCGTTTCAGTGAGCAACACCGGTTTGAAACCACAGGTAATGATAATTTCACCAACAAATCGTTTACTTGTAATGTAATGTCATAATAAATCCTACAACGAAAATGTATTTGTGAGGAATGTTTATTTTAACGATTGAAAACAGATGCATCATAGACCACTGTAGTAGCTATGTGTTGCCCGGGCAACAGAGGCTAATGTCATGCTAATGCTTCAGTGAAATAGTAGACTACCGTTTCCGAAAGTAGATGTGGGCCTACTTCCTTAATAATATCAGCTAATATTGTACATTACATTTCACAATTGTGTTTCACATCACAAAGTAAAATGAGTAAATAGTTATCACCCTGGCCTCTTTGCTTGTGGCGTTTCTGCAGCTGCCTTGCAGTAAAGCTATAGTTAGCCTAGCTATCCCCCAAGTTAACAGATGCGAAACGAATGTTCTGCTACAGGTAGTCACGCGTGTTTTCGTGACGTTAGTGACGTAGTGACGTTAGTAACGTCAGTGACTGTGGCTAGCAAATTAGCCACCGTTAGCTTCACTTTTTGGCACAAAAACTTAACTAAACCATGCAACGGAACGTAAATAAAAATACAAGCAACTCAATCGCTACCAAGACGAAACTTTTGACACCTAGGTTGTCTATGTAGGCCAAATATTGACAAAGATTTAGGGGGGCAAAAATAAATAATAATAAATATATATGTGAGAGAACAAAAGTTGTGCTCTCGCCGAAGGCTTGAGCACACCCAATAAAGTAAGAGAGGGGGGGGGCTTTTCTGTCGGTTTGGGTCTGCACCCTAGGGGTGGGGGGTATGAAAAATGACACAAAACAAAAGCAGTTGGATAGACACACAGGCTGAGGGGATGAGTTCAAAAGGAAAAGAAAGAAAATAAGGAGTGTGTGATGCACTTACTGATACTGATCAAGAGAAAGCCACTGAGTGATCAAATCAACATGGAGGACAGCCAAACAAGAGGAGAGACACAGACGCATTAACCAATCGGATGCAAACATAAATTAGAGCAAATCAAAACCAGAAAAAAATGCTAAATCCCTTTCAAAGGATGATGCGAGCAGTGATGTTGGTGTGTGTGTGTGTGTTGTGTTATAGTCTATATGTGAGTTATTATGAGTGTGTGTATGGTGGGAGATTGTAGTTAGTGTGTGTGCTGATTGCAGTATGTGTGTCTGTATTTGTGTGTCTCTAGCATGTGTGTTACCTGGTTGGCATAGGCGTGTGTGAGGGCGGTATGGTTCTTTCCTGGGCTGCTATAGGTGGGTCTGTACTTGTACATGGTGGGAGTGGGTGGGGCTTTGTTCAGCAGACTACTCTCTGTGGAGAAGAGAACGAGAGAGACAGAGAGAGAGAGAGAGAGAGAGAGAGAGAGAGAGAGAGAGAGAGAGAGAGAGAGAGAGAGAGAGAGAGAGAGAGAGGGAGAGAGAGAGGGAGAGAGAGAGAGGGGGAAGGATAGAGAACAGAGGTGGAATGTATAGAATTTACATGTAAAATACCAGTAACACCCAGTAAAGCATGTGTGTGTGTGAGAGTGTGTGCATGTGTGTGGCGTAGCGTACCCTCGGTGTGTGCAGCGGTGCTCCTGCTCAGCCCAGGGTATCTGAGCTCAGGTTTGGGAGGGGGAGGGGGCTCCGCGTCACATGACTGGCTCTCCATCATCTCGAGACTACTCTTAGACTGGAGACAATATATTTATATATGGAATATTATGCAACAGAGGCAATTGGAGAGCATCAACAGTGAGAGCAGTGGGGGGATATGACTAGAGTGTGTGTGTGTGTGTGTGTATCCTTGAGTACATCTATGAGGGGAACTTTGAGTATATATTATCTGTGTGAGTGAGTGAGTGTGTGAATCCTGTTTTCTGTCTGCATGTTTTTCTGTGCCTGACTGTGTGTGTGTGTGTTTGTGTGTGTGTGTGTATCTTCTGTTTCCTATTCTGTACCAATGTGTCTGTGTCTGATTGTGTGTATGTATTTTCTGTGTGCACGTCAAAGTGTGTGTTTCCCGTCATGTAATTCCGTGTCTCTGTGTTCAGGTCTTTATTGTGTCGTACCCGATGCAGGTCTCCTTGGATACCGTTGTCAAGCACCTTGGCGGCCAGCTGGTCTTCTGTGAGCTGTGGCCGCAGGAAGGGCGGCTGGACCGCCACAGTCTGGACACGCCTCTTCCTGCCCAGGTACCTGACACACAGGAAGCAGGAAATGGAGGAGCAAGAGAAGGAGGGACATCAGGGATGACTGACTTAGAAACAGAGAAAAGGTTAGAGGGAGAGATGGAGAGGGGGAGAGAAAGGGAAAGAGAGAGAGGTAGAGAGAGAGAGAGAGATAGAGAGAGATGGAGAGTGAGGTACCTGGGGGCCTGGGAACTGCAGAGAACGTGGGAGACGTTGTTCCAGCAGCCGTTAGTGAAGGGGTTCACTCCTCCTCGGAACTTCCCCGTCACCTGAGAGAGAGAGAGAGAGGGGGGGGGGGGGGGAGAGGAAAAGAGAACGACATAAAAAGAGGGGGGGGGGGAGAAAAGATATAAAAAAGAACAGAGAAAGAAAAAATGGAAAGAACAAGAAGAGAAAGAGAGAAAAGACAATGATGACTACATTCCTGGTTAAACATGGCGTCTGTCAACAGCCAAAGACAACAACTAAAACAGGGGGGTTAGGGGAGGGAGGGGGGGAGGGAGGGGGTTAGGGGAGGGAGGGGGGGAGGGATTATCCCCCTCCTGCTTGATTAGATTATGAGCTGTACATTTTCATTCAGGAAAAAAGGGAGAGAGAGAGAGGGAGGGAGGCCACAGGCGGGGGGCGGGGGGAGGAGAGGCTGGTTATGTTATTATGTTAAGGATTAGAGGGCGGTGTAAAGATTAAACAGTTTGCCCTCCTGGCAATAGAAGCACAAACAGGGTACAGGCTCACACACACACTCTAACTCCCCCTCCACGTGCACACGCACACACATATGGGAGTTAATAAATAAATAAATCTGACAAACACAGGGAGTTTAAAGATGAGTTCCAATGAGAGGCTCTGGTCCAGAGCGGGGGTTCTCTAAGGTTCTAGAGCAGGGTGCTACCTGTTCATTGGTGGTTCTCCCCCGGGCCACCAGTACAATGT